>NC_064865.1:57850788-58150788 GCF_024139225.1 Suncus etruscus
TTCTATTTTTGCTGTGATTAAATGATATGAAATTTCTATATCCAAAAGATGTCTCTATATGCAATTTAAACAAGAAGTGATTCACTGTGAATATATGGATTGAAAAATACAATTTAATATTAATCTATTCTTCCTGGATCATTGTAAAACTAACAAAGCTTTTGAAATAGTTTTCATATTATAGGCTACAGGCATAGTGCTCAAAATAAAACAAATATAAAAAAATTGATACGGCCTAGGTAGCCACATTTTTTTTTCTCCACAAATAACCACATTTCCTTATCAAATAGTAATTATAGGCAAATGATGAAAGAGCAGGCTTCTTTTAATAATATCTGATCCTTACAACGTTCTGATTATTTCTGATTTTCAGGGGAGGGGGGATTCTGACAGAAAGCAAATTCAGGACCCATTCTACAGTGCAAATGCTATTGGTCAGTATTTAAAATTAGGAGAATAAAGTATATATAACAAAAATTGATAAAATTCAAAAGTATATCTTCAAACATTTGTTACATATTTTTCAGTGTGTACTTTATTTTTAAAAATATTGAATTCTAGGTTTAGGGAGATTTGGGGGGTCATTAAAATATTCGGATCTGATCCAAAAACCAAAAAAATAAAATATTCGGAAAAATATTGAATTCTATTTTTTTATTTTAAAAATGAAACTAAAGCCCTGACATAAGCCTGATGCATTTTGGTTTAAATTTTTCCAACTCTTTTTTTCTTCTTTTCTTAAATGATTTTTAAATTTAAATAAGAACTGTGATTTATAATGCTGTTTATAGTTGAATTTTATTTATTTTTTGTTTACATATATAAAATATTTAAACACCATGATTACAAGCATGGTAAAGAACATCCCCTTCACCAATTCAACATTCCCACCCCAATACCCTCCCTTTCTCAACCCTTGCCTGTATTTGAGATAGGCATTCTACTTCCCTTACTCATTAAGATTGTCATGGTAGTTGTTAGTGTAGTTATTTCCCTAATTGCACCAATACTCTTTGTGGTGAACTTTATATTTTGAAAAGAGATGAGGGCTGAAAAGACTAGCTCTCAATTCTTTTTTTTTTATTTATTTTTTATTTTTTTATTTTTTTGGTTTTTGGGCCACACCCGGCAGGGATTACTCCTGTCTCTATGATCAGAAATCGCTCCTGGCAGACTCTGGGATGCCGGGATTCAAACCACTGTTGTTCCTGGGTCCACTGCTTGCAAGGCAAAGGCACTACAGCTGTGCTATCTCTATGATCCACAATTTGTGATATTTAAAAATATTAGCATACACATAAAACAAAGATTTTTAAATTTCTTTGGCTACCATTTTTCTTCCAGAAAAGTAAGAGTAAACAAACTCAGCACTCCCTTTGCCAAAAATAAAATCACTACTGGAAATCACCTTTTATAAAGTGACTGGACAGAAAGTGCTCTCAATTGCAACCAAAGCTACCCTTAATGTCTTCTAGATTTAATAGATATCCTCCATTCAACATACAATACTGATTGAAGTTAAGACAAAGTGAGGGATTCTTATTGAAAGTAGATAATTAGAAACATTTTAAAATTTCATCTAATAAGATAATGATCTTTTTGATCCTCACTGTCAAGTGACATCTCATAAAATTAAGACCAGATTACTTTGTAATGGTATGGAAAATACAATAAAGAGAAATATCAACTTTTTCATATATGAGAAGAGAAATGATGGCTTATAGACATTTTTTGTTAAGAACATAAAAGAAAGGGTGCTGTAAATGAAGAGAATGATGAAGTTGAGAAGTTATTTGGGACCATGAAAGATGGGTGGTTTGGAGCACATGGATGGTGATGAAAGGAGCTAACAGCATATATCAAAACCATCATGGTATGATTGCTCTGGCTTCAATACATTTAATTTTTATCATTTAAATAACATTAAATGTAATCTTTAGATGTTAAATTTTTATATTAATTTGATTTAATAAATTTAATTTATAAAATTTAATAAGATTTTGGCTGATTGAACAATTTTACTTTCTTTTGAGCTCAACTAATGGAATTTAATAAATAATTTTATTTGTAAATTTTATTTTTCTCAGAGAACCTTTTTTCCCTGTAATCTCCAGAATTAGAAGTCAGATTTTTTTATTATCTAATAGAAAGTTCAGAAAAAGAGTGGCATGCACCCAATGGAAGACATGTATAAACTGTGATTTTAAAATGAGTAGATGATGTTACCACTTCAAATTGGGCTTATTTTATGGAAGTGAGTTTATTTTAGTTTTGTATCAGTTTTCAAACTACTGAGAACAAGCTAGATTTATTACAGACAGCAAATATGGAATCAAGAAATTTCTGGTGGCTGAAAAATTGACCAAGGGGTTTTCAGAAGCAAGAAAAAAATGCTTAAGTGCTTACCTGTGTCATTATTATGTGAAGAAGCATCATCATTTGAGGTTGTTCAAACCGTATTAGTGTAAAAATTCCTTAGTTTAATTTAAAGTCCATCTTAAGACACTTGTTAAACACATATGCATACAGAAATTCTAATGTGCACATGCATATAATTTAAAAGGAGGGTGAATGGATTTTCAGAAATGTTAAATTTGATCTATGCTGTGTTTTCTACTTCTAGGAGAAGCCAACTCTAGCCTAGTCAGTTTAATCCTTTCTCAATAATATAACTCAATATGTAATAGATGCAAGAATGATCTGTCACCCTCAGTTAAACATTGATATAGTGTTATCTCTGGGGCTTCTCTAGTGTTGAACAATTAAAAGTAGGATTAGTTTCATCCATGATTTTGAGTATAGGGTAACAGCATATAAATCAGCACACATGTAATCATATATTCTTTACACAGAATTACTTACTTTTAGAGGTCTGAACAAATGTTCTCAAATACAAATTATTCAGTGATTATATCAAAGCCTACTTATATATAAACTTAATCATGTTAATTTATAGCCTATTTTGTCTTCTCAAATCTGACCATGCAATTATATAACTTAAATTACTTTCATAGTAAAATATAAATTTTAATGATGAAAAATATCTTGAATACAATATTATACTTGCTAATTCTTTTATGTTTTCTTAAAATAAAAATTATAATAAATATTCAAAGTATATATAGTCAGTGCTTACTTGTACAAATTGTACAAATTTCCATTTACAATAGACTTCAAACTAGCCTTCTAATTTTATCCTTGAAAACATAACTGATTAATAGATATGTTTTTGATTAATTGATGTTATTATGGTTAATAAAAAGGCATATAAAGGTCACTTTTATATCATAATTTTTCTCTTTTTTGTCCACACCCAGCAATGCTCAAGAGTTACTCTTGGTTCTGCACTCAGAAATTATTACTGGCAGGAACAGATGACCATTTGGGATGCTGGGAAGATTGAACAGAGGTCGGCTACATGCAAGGCAAAACTTTCTCTGCTATGCTGCTACTCCAGGCCTTATCTCAATTATTTCTCAAGCTCTACCACATAATTGACATATTTATATTTATGAAGAAACACATTCAGAATTAATTTTAAATTTATTGGTTTGTTTAATTTACCATTGTTTTACAACTTCCCAGAACTTGGGAAGATTACTTTCCATTCAAAACCTGGCCATTGCAGTCAACTACAGTCAAAAGTTAATGATGACTATGGCAAATTTCACAACTGGGTTTTTTCTCACAGGGTTTTCAGATAACCCTGAGCTAGAAATTTTCTATGCTTCTCTGTTCTAATCCTGTACTTGATGGCTTTAACTGGAAACATCCTCATTATCACCTTAACTTCCATAGATGACAGTCTCAACTCCCCCATGTATTTATTCCTGAAGCATCTCTCTTTTCTGGATCTCTGCTATATTTCTGGAACTGTACCAAGATTTATTATCAACTCTTTCTTGCATAAAGGCAACATTTCCTTCTGGGAATGTGTTGTTCAGTGCTTTGTTTTCACACTTTGTGCTCCTGCTTAGATGTCCATGCTCACAGTGATGTCCTATGACCGCTATGTAGCCATTTGCCTTCCACTGTATTATGACATCATGATGGATGTCAGAACCTGTGTCCATGGAATTGCTGGTGTCTGGGTCAGTGGGACCATCTCTGGATTCATGCACACAGCAGCTACTTTCACCATCCACTTCTGTGGTCCCCGGATCATCCACCCTAACATTAAATGTATTCTTTAGATTAAACTTAAATTAATTTTAGTCAATCAATATAATTAATAAAATTTAATAAAATTTAATTTAATCTAATTTTTGAAAACTAAAATTTTTTCCCTTGAGTTCAACTAACGGAAACTTACACTTTTATTAATAAATTATCATTTTATTTGAGAATGTATTACTTTCTGTAATCACCAGAATTTGAAGTCAGACATATTTCTTATTATTTAATAGAAAGTTTAGGAAAACAATGGCATGCACTTAATGGATGACACATGTATGGATCATGATTTTAGAATGAAGAGATAATGTCACCATTTCATATTGGAATTATTTTATGGATCTGAGTTTATTTTAGTTATGTATTAGTCTTATAGTAGTCAAACTACCGAGATCACAGCTAAATTTATTACAGACAGTAAATGTGGAAACAACAGATTAAGATTTATATGTATTTTCATGTCATAAAACCAAGTTATTTTTAGTTGCAAATTTAATACACAAATAATATATCTTACAGTAATTTAAATAATTATATCCATCGCAATATTTGAAGGACAGAAAATGTTATATATTGCATAGAGATAAAATATGGGAATTATTTTATTATATGGACACTATATTAACTATTGATAATAAATATGAACATTTTCAAGTGTATACATATAATTATTTGTTTGTTTTCATTTAGAAAACTAAGCAACAGTTTTCAAAATAAATAGAGATAGAAGAAATATCTGGTGTCTACAAACATTAAGCTGGGGATTTAACAAGCAAGAGAAAAATGCATAAGTATGTAACTGTGTCAGCATGTCAAGAAGCATCATCTTTGAATTGTTCATATTAGCATTTATAGAAAATTCTTTAGTTTAATGTAAAGCCCATGATAAGGCACTTGTGAAACACATATACATACAGAAATACAAATGTGAACACACATTTAATTTGAAAGGAGGGTGCATGGATTTCTATAAATGTTAAATTTGATTAATGCTCTCTTTTCTACTTCTAGGAGAAGCTGACTCTAGCCAAGTAAGACTCAAATCTTTAATATTATAACTTGGTATGTAACAGATGCAAGAAAAATCTGTCACCCTCAGCTTTAAAATGGTTTAGTGTTATCACTGAGGCTTTGTTAGTGTTGAAAATAAAAAAAAATGGGTCAGTGTTGTCCCATGTTTCTGAGTTAGGATAACAATATAAATCAGCACAAATGTGATCAGATATTATTTATACAAATCTACTTACTCTTAGGGTTCTGCATGTTCTCAAATACAGATTATTTAGTGATTATATCAAATTGCTATTTAGATATAAACTTATATTAACTTACAGTCTATTTTTTAAATCTGACCATGACCATGCAATTATATAATTTGAGTTACATTGAATGTTTTATCTGAAGCTCTGTCTTTATTCCATACCACTGTTTTATTTTTTATTGAGTTCATTGTAATTCACAAATCCTTCATTGCTGTGATTTGAGTTGCTTTCATGATAAAATTGTATTTTTAATGATAAAAAATATCTTGAGTAAAAAATTATACTTCATAGTTGTTTTGTTTTCTTAAAATAAAAATTTTAGTAAATGATTCAAAGTATATATAGCCTGGGGTCGGAGTGGTGGCATGTCTGCCTTGAAAGCACTAGCCTAGGATGGACTGTGGTTCAAACCCCCCCGCCCCAGTGTCTCATATAGCCCCACTCCAAGCCAGGGACGATTTCTGAGCGCATAGCAAGGAGTAACCCCTGAGAGTCAGCAGGTGTGGCCCAAAAACAAAACTAAAACTAAAACAAAGTGTATATAGCCAATGCTAACTTGTACAAATAATTTCCCGTTTTACAATAGACTTCAAACCTGCCCTCTCGTAATTTTCTCCTAGAAAGCATACCTGATTAATAGATATGCTTTTGATTAATGTTTATGCTTAATACAAAGATTTATAAAGGTTACTATTATATAATAATTTTATATTTCTTTTTTTTTTTACCACACCCAACAGTGTTCAGAATCCCTGCTGGCTTTGCACTCAGAAATTATTCTGGTTGGCTAAGGGAACCATTTGGGATGCCCAGGGGATGGGGATTGAACCTATGTAGGTCACTTGCAAGGCAAACTCCCTCTCTGCTATGTTATCACTGCAGCTCCTATCACAATTATTTCCTAAGTTCTGTTATATATTTATGAAGAAAAGAATTCAAAGCTAGTTTTTAAATTATTGGTTTGTTTAGTTTATCATTATTTTACAACTCCACAGATTTAAGGAGCTCTAGACTTGATCATTGCAGTCAACCGCAATCAGAAGTTAAGACTATGGATAATTTCTCAACTGGGTTTCTTCTCACAGGGTTTTCGGATAACCCTGAGCTAGAAATCTTCTATGCTTCACTGTTCTTAGTTCTGTATTTGTTGGCTTTAATGGGCAACGTCCTCATTATCACCTTAACTTCAATGGATGACAGTCTCAATTTCCCCATGTATTTATTCCTGACGCATCTCTCCTTTCTGGATCTCTGCTATATTGCTGGGACTGTACCATGATTTATTATCAACTCTTTCTCGCATAGAGACAACATTTCTTTCTGGGAATGTGTTTTTCAGTGCTTTGTTTTCACTCTCTGTGCTTTTGCTGAGATGTCTATGCTCACAGGGATGTCCTATGACCGCTATGTGGCCATCTTTCTTCCACTGCACTATGACATCATCATGAACATCCAGAACCTGCGTCCATGGAGTCATTGGAGTCTGGGTTAGTGGAGTCATCTCTGGAGTCATGCATACAGCAGCAACTTTCTCCATCCAATTCTGTGGCCCCCGGGTCATTCACCACTTCTGTGATATTCCACAGCTTTTGAAACTCTCCTGTTCTAATGACTATATCAGTGAGGTTAGTGTGTCTGTCTTCCTATCTTTGGTAGCATTTCTTTGTGCCATCTTTATTGGATTTTCTTACATGCACATATTTTCCTCTGTGTTGAGGATGCCATCTGCTGAGAACAGAGCCAAGGCCCTTTCCACTTCCTCCCACACCTCGTTGTTGAGTATTTAAAGCCTCATTCTGACTCTAAAACTGTGCCAGACATTTTGCTCACTATTATGTATACAGTCATTCCCCCAACCTTCAATCCAATAATCTATAGCCTGAGAAATAAAGCTATCAAGTCAGCTGTAAGAAGGGTTTTTAAAATGATGTAGAAAGGGATGTAGAAAGCCTGCCTCAAATATAGGAAGGGGTAGGGGAGGAGAAAAGATGGGGCATTGGTGATGGGAATGTTGCACTGATGAAGGGAGGTGTTTTTTATGATTGTAACCCAACTACATGCATGTTTGTAATCACAGTGTTTAAATAAAGATATTATTTCAAAAAATAAAGAAAAAATAAAATAAAATGAAAGTATACCTGTTTAATAACACGTCTTTTATTTCTCAGAGGGTAAATTTTATATTCTTTTTGGGCAACAATGACAGTACATTTTAGAATATTTCAGTAAATAGTAAACTGATTACAGGAATTTTTTTAAGTTTTTATATGAATACATGCCTTTATAGTTTTTGGATATCTAACTAAGAGTAAAATGCCAGGGTTGTACAATAGGATTATGTTTATGAATTTTTTAGGAACTGTCCAATTGTTCTCTGAAGTAATTTACTTTAGAATATTACCATGAGCAGATTCCTTTCTTAATGTTGTCTTAGCTGCATCTTACAAATGTGATACATTTATTACAATAGTATTTATTATACTTTATTATAATACTTTTTTTTTTTTTTTGGTTTTTGGGCCACACCCGGTGACGCTCAGGGGTTACTCCTGGCTATGCGCTCAGAAGTCGCTCCTGGCTTGGGGGACCATATGGGATGCCAGGGGATCGAACCGCGGTCCATCCAAGGCTAGCGCAGGCAAGGCAGGCACCTTATCTCTAGCGCCACCGCCCGGCCCCTTATTATAATACTTTTATTACAAATGCGTTACATACCTTCAGTGGAGTCAGAGAATGTACTTTGTATGGCATAAATATTTTCTTTTCTTTTTTTAATGCTAAATATTTTTATTTTATTTTATTTTTTTTTATTTAAACAACTTTATTACATACATGATTGTGTTTGGATTTCAGTTATGTAAAGAACACCACCCATCATCAGTGCAACATTCCCATCACCAATGTCCCAAATCTCCCTCCTCCCTACCAGACCCCCGCCTGTAGTCTAGACAGGCTTTCTATACAGGAAATTTTTAATGGAGTTAGTTGTGTTTATATGCTATTGGAGTAATAAAATATTTGAAATATCGTTAATAGATATGAGATTGAAATTAACTTACAGAAATCTGAGCATATCATAAATGAAACTGCCTATTTTAAAACCAGTCAGGTTATTGACTTGTGTGAGTTACAGAAAAATTTATATTTCTTACACATGGTCATTCTTCTCAACATCATTTGGTGAAAGGCTGACTTCATTCCATTTCATGCACTCAATTCACCATGTATGTTCTCTTCTAAGGTATTTCTCAGAGTTTTATTAGTCTACTATACTATTTGGATCACTATGTCTGTGTCTTATTTTGTACTTTGCAGTCAAACTTCTTTATTCATTTTCTTTTAGAATTTTAGAATTTTATGAGCTATTAAGTGCATGTAAGTACAATTTAGAAATTTAGATGCTAATCTATGTAAATAATATATTTACAATTGACTGATAATTACATCTACAAAATTTTTATTTTAATATGTCAGTAAATTTTATAAATACCTTTCACTTAATTTGAAATTATCCTTCTTTTTAAAATTTTTAGCAATAGTCATTTCAAAAGTATTTTAATTGTTTTATTTTTAATATGTTATTTATTTGTTTTAATATTTTATTTTGTCTTTTGGTCATTTTTTTGATTCTGAAATGATATATCTGAGACTCTCACTGATGGTTATTTAAAATATTCCTTCCCCATGAATGGCAAAATATTCCAGTGTATATAAAATATAATATACATATATTTTGGTGTGGTCCAAAAACCAAATATATATATATATATATATATATATATATATATATATATATATATATATATATATATATATATCTCACACCTGGTGATGCTCAGGGGCTATTTCTGTTTATGCACTCAGAAATCTCTCCTGGCTTGGGGATCTTATGGGATGCTGGGGTATTGAACTGTGGTTTTTTCCTAGGCTAGCTCGAGCAAGGCAGATGCCTTTTCCCTTGTACCATGGCTCTAGCCCTTATCACTAAAATTAAAAAAACAAAACAATTTAAACTGAATGACAATAAACTTTCTTAAATTCTTGAATATCAATAATCGATTATTTTTTCAAAACCTTTATCCTTTAGATGCTCATAACACCTCATCTGTACCCCATTCCTACCCAAAAAGCTTAAGAACACTATGAGTTTAAAACATTCAAACTCCTTTTACACGAAATCTTCCAGGTTAGAGACTAATATTAATAATTAGTAATATTAATAAAATTAGTTGATTACACAGTTTTTTCTTAAACCTTACTACTCCACAGAATTCCCTTCCTTTTTCCAGTTTTTATAAATCTACACATTATCTTTTTTTTCATAGATTACACAACTGCCCCCCCTTTTTAATTTTATTTTTGATCAAAGTAGATTAACATATCTTTCATAGTTATATTTTAGGTACATATTAACATTGAATCAGGGGAATTCCCACCACCAAAGTTGACCTCCCTCCCCCATTCCCAGTATTCATTTGATACCACCTCCCTTAACTTCCGGGATGCTAGTATAAGTGATCCCCTTTCTATCTAGCTTGTTGTAGGTTGGGTATCGATTCTGTTGTTTTTGGCTTTTGGTTTAGTGATTAAGTCTGATAATTTTTATTACTATTTAATTATCATACAGTTATTTGGACTTGGTACCCTCTTTTATTTCCCCTCTCAATTTGAGGGCAGAGCAAGATGGTTCCAGTTATGTGGTTCTGTTTGAAAAAAAAAAGAAGTAGAATGGGGTAAAAATGCCACAGGTCAAAAAGTGGGCAGAGTCTTTCTTGAGGATCTAAACATCAGTTTTGAGAGAAGAAAGGGAAAGAGGATGAGGATCACCACAACAATACAAAAAGAAAAATCAAACAAGAAGTCAAATGAGCACTACAGACTAGACACATGCCCCACACATTAATCAGGCTTCTGAAAAAATGTCAAAATGGAGCACAAAAGAAGAAAGGAAACAGCAATAACAATAACGAAACCAACAAAGCAAAAGCAAAAAAGAAACAAAAACAAAAACGAAATTAAAAATTGTGACTGTTTTTTTTTTTTCTTTCCTTCTGCATAGGCACAGTAAATATTGGGGAAATTAGAAAGGGAATTCCCTTGGCCTAAGTGATACAGGTTTTCTCTGCCCTTGAAGCATGTTGTCATGGGATTAACTACAGACTCTGTGTGTATTCATTTACTCACAGAATTCCCTTCCTTCTTCCAGTTTTTATAAATCCACACATTATCTTTTTTTTTTCATAGATTACACATCTGTCCCCTCTGTTTCATCCTCTGAGGGCACTTTGTCAAAGGATACAGCTCATATATATTAAAATAACATTTAAGATAATTTTCACAGTAAATAACTATAGTAATTTCTTAAATTTCTATTTATCAAATAAAAACATAAACTATCCTATTAAAGGTGACCAAAACTGACTCAAGAAACAAACAAAAACACATCTGTCCCCTCTGTTTCATCCTCTGAGGGCACTTTGTCAAAGGATACAGCTCATATATATTAAAATAACATTTAAGATAATTTTCACAGTAAATAACTATAGTAATTTTTTGTTTGTTTGTTTTTGGGCCACACCCGTTTGACGCTCAGGTGTTACTCCTGGCTATGCGCTCAGAAATCGCCCCTGGCTTGGGGGACCATATGGGACACGGGGGGATCGAACCGCGGTCCGTCCTACGCTAGCGCTTGCAAGGCAGACACCTTACCTCTAGCGCCACCTTCCCGGCCCCAGTAATTTCTTTAATTTCTATTTATCAAACAAAAACATAAACTATCCTATTAAAGGTGGCCAAAACTGACTCAAGAAACAAACAAAAGTCCCTACTTCTAAAGACATTAAGAGATAATTTGTAAATTATTAGGAATTCTATTTGTGTTTTTTAAAGTAAGTTCAGCCTATTTTAAATGCCCAAGACTAATGAGCATACCCTTTTAAAGATTATTTAAGTTGTGTTTGAAAAGAAAACTTCTATTTGAAATATATAACCAAAGTTAAATAAATTCAGAAGCTATGGTCTCTTACTGTGCTTATGAGTTTCATGTTAAAATTCTATATGCCGGATTAACAAAATTATTAGGCCATTACAAAATACAAATCATCTTAAAAACTCAAGATTTGTAATCCAAAGGAATTAAAAATTCAGTATGACCTCATCACACATATTATTATTACTCTACTACTCTTTTCTCAATAACTTAGAACATTTTCAAAAACATTTTTCTTTCTCTGCATATCATTTACAGTTTCTTAAAAATATATATCTTACCCACGTATTTCATAGTTTCTTGCTGCTTCAGTGTTTTAACTGATAGCTAAATTGCTAAATGCAAATAGTTTAGCATGCTATCTTGATGTAAAGCAAGGAGGTTGCTTCTTGCCCTGACAATATAAACAAATTTGCAAATATTCTAAACAAGTAATGCAATTAAAATTTTAACTAACCAATCTAAAATTTTTAACTACAACACAACCTTGGATATGTCTCATTTATCAATAGAAAAATCCAAATGCTAAATTTCATTACAAGGCTCTTAATATATAAAATTCTAAATACCCTCAGGCTTGGCAGGCCACCATTTCCCACTTATCAGTGCTCCCTTCAGCCATTGCAGTGGCAGGCTCAGACATAGCAGCTATCATACACAAGCAGAACACAGAAAACAGAATGCTTCACAGGGTAGACAGACAACTGATCCCAGACACTAAGATAAAGTACACCATAATCCAAGGCCTTTTCCCTTCCTTCTCTCCTGATCTTACCAAATGGAGTCCACTGTTCAAAGAGGACCCAAAAAGGAATGCTTGATTTCAGAGGCAGCATTGACAATAAAATCCTGTTAGGAATGAATACAAAGGCAAATGGAGTAAGCATTGCAAAAGAAATGGAATCTAAAATAGACATCCCACTGATTGATAGAGAATATTTATAGGTTACATAAGACCACAGCTAATAACTACAACAAATAAAGCACTATCAAAACTCCATAAAAAGAAACAAATAAGCAAAAATAACAATCCTATCAAAACTGTTGAGAGGAGCTGAATAGAGACTTCCTCAAAGATAACTTAGATATGGCTAATAGGCATGTGACTGATTATCAGAGAACTAAAAATCAACTTTTTTGCAAAATTGCTTAGGAACAGCTCAAAACACTAAGAATAGAGCAAGAGAGATAGTAGAGAAGATTAGACAGTAGCCTTGTACCAGCTGGCCAGGTCAGTCATCAGCACCATATATAGTCCTCTTGGTTTCACCAGTAGTAATCCTTGAGCACAGAGTCATGAGTAAGCCCTGAGTATAGAAAGGTGTAAACAACCATATCCATTAAAAATAATAAAGTTTGATCCTGCAAACCTTGTCTTGAATACCTACCTCCACATATCATAAGCAACAACAACAAAGCATTCATGAAAAATGATATTTGCACACTTTGATTAATTGTGGTTTTATTTACAATGGTCAAGAAATGTTTTTTAACTTCTAGAAACAAAACAGTATTTTATTACAATTTGGAAGGGATTGGCTTCAGGATATGTGAAGTGAGTGAGAAAATAAAAAGATATACTAGTCAACTCAGATGTGGCCTATAGAAAACAAAGCATGTAATCAGGGACTTGTCAATGGAAAGAACCTTGAGACACATAGTTAAGAAAACTGTTAAAGAGAGAAAACTTTGTGCTTGCTTTATTTGTGCCAAATTGGATTTCCCCCCAGTAACTCATATGGTACCTGAATACCACTGGGTGTGACCCTTAAGAGTAAAGCACTGAAGCCTCAAATCAAAAAGAAAAAAAAAAGGAAACAAATCAAATTCCCAGTGGACAATTTGATATAGAAATGGTTACACAATAGAGCTCTGAGTAAAGCAAAATATTATAATTTGCTGCAACTTAGATGGAGTTGGAGAAAGTCATGCTAGTGCTCACTTTGGCACACACACACACACACACAAACACACATATATAAAATAGTTAGAATGATACAGAGAAGGTTAGCATGGCCCTGCGCAAAGATAGAGAAAGTCATGCTAAATTAAGTGATCAGAAATAAAAGGGGAAACACCAAGTGTTATTCATAACTGAGCTATAAAATCAAAGCAAGTGATTAGGCCATTCCCAATAGAAACAACCCGAGGTAGTGTCAGTAGAACTGGGATATAAAGGAGATAGAAGTCAGATCTAGCTAAATGTAGTGGGTGGTGGATGGGAGCAACTTTTGGTTAGTGATAGAGGGATACTGAAACTCTGGTAACGGTAGGGTATAGAAGCACTGCAAGATTAAAACAATATGTCATCATGATTGTAAAAATAATTAAATATTTACCATTGAAAGAGTAAGGAGTATGGAAGACGTTTTGGAAACATGCAGAACTTTTTGTTTTAAAGTTTTTGGGCCACATGTGACAGAGCTCAGGTCTTGTAGCTTTGCAGTGCAAGTTCACTCTTGGCATGGTTTGGGAGATCATACGAATGACATGGATGGAACTCTGGGAGAAGGTATGCAAGGTAAGCACTCTATCTACTATATTTTCCTTCCCCGACACATTTAGTTTTCTGAAATCTTTATTTGATTTATGTGATTTAGGAAGCTATTCATAATGCAGTTGTTTTTAGGTATTCAATGTTCCCATTATCAATGTTCCCAATCCTATTATCAGTGTGACATTCCATTCACCACTGTCCCAAGTTTACCCAAATCAGCCACTATGTCCTCAACCTGTTCCTTTTGCAGGCACAACATTGTCTTGTTACAACTCGCATTGAAACATAAAAGAAATTATTTCAATAATAATTCCCTTTGTGGTGGAGGTTGTTGCTGGGATGGGTGAGATGGTACATGCACACTGTCTCTCTGAGGTTCCACATGCTACCTATGGTGTTAGTCCCATTGGTTGCCTTATTTTGGTTGCAAGCACTGTCATTTCCCACCCCTCAACCTGCCACAAGTAATTTACCTTATAACACTTGATATGAAAATAATAGAATTAACAAAAATGGCTTGTTAAGGTAAAATTTTCTGGGGGGCTGTCACACCCAGCAGCACTCCGGGGTTACTCCTGACTTGTGCTAATAAATTACTACTGGCAGGCTTGGGAACCATATGGGATGCTAGGGATAAACCCAGGTCTGTCCTGGGTTGTCTCCATGCAAGGCCCTAGCACTATGCTATCACTCTGGCCTCATTAAAGGAAAATCTGTGAAAGTTATTAGATCTTACAATGGTGCTAATGGTATTAATGGTGCTAAGACTTTGCCTCAGGATTTGTTGAGTTTGTTGGTACTAGCTGAGTCTTCTGTGTTATGGTAGTCACTCATTGAGCTTAGTGCGCTTCCAAGCACCTTTCTCATTTGTTGTATTCCTATTGGGTTGTTGGTATTGTGAATTTTGAAGCATATAAGCTGCACATATAAAGAGCTGGACAATTCAGAGTTTAGCATCTCTGAGATTTGTGCAGCAGTAGAGCTGTGGAGGCGGACAGTTTATATACTGGATGATGTTGGGTGTAGGTAAGGAGTCTTGGTACATCCCTATTCAAAGAAGATTCCAGAGACATAAGCCTTGAGATTGGTCTGTTTGGGAAATTCAGTGGTTTGGCATCTCTTCATGACTGGTTCCCAACAATTTTTCTTTAATAAAATAGCCCTTTTTCATTTTTTAAGAGTGAATTTAGACTGTGAGACAATAATGAAACTTAATAAAATATTTACCTACTTTACTGGCTCTAATCTAAAAGTATGTGATTTATCTCATATATTCCATGTGATAGAAGAAACATAATAATGGAATAACAAATGACCAAGACCACAAAATCTGAGAACTATTCTACAGAACTGAATTTATCATTGAGGTAGGATGGGTTATGGAAGCATGAAACTCATTAACAGAATTAATCCCAGTGCCTAAAAATATTTAAGAAGATTTTTAAAGGAATTATAAGATGATGTAATAAGACCAACTAAAATACTAAATAATTAATTGACTAAATTGATTTAATTAATTATTTTGAATATTCTTGAATCAAAAATATAGCTTACTTGGGCTAGAACAATAAATAATACAGTAGGTTAATTTGCTTTTTTAGCATGGCCACCATCCTGGATTCATGGCTGGCATTCTGTATGGTCTATTAGGTATCACTGGGAGTGATCCTTGAATGTAAAGTCAAAAGTAATCTCTGAGAATCCAATATGTCTTCCTACCTTTGACAAATTCAACTTACAGTGCTTTTCAGTAATTCTGTAAAATTTACACAAATACAGCAAAATAAATAAAACATCACTATTTAACTGTGGTCATTAAATCAAGTAAATAGAACAATACTCAGTAGGAAAACAACGTAATTGTGAATTTTGTCTCTAGAGGTTTAAAAGAACTCAACAGTTCAGAGACCCAGGTGCTGTGATCCTACCAAAGAGACTTCCGAGGCTAGCCTCTAGTGGCCAAGAAGATTAGAATTGGTATTTTTGTTCACTCTACAAGTAATATTTTTATGATAGCAGATATCAAACTGTCTAAATGTGAAGGGCATGTCGTGAGAGGAGAAACTCATGACTATACTCTGGTGAGTTTCCTAGGTTCTAGAAAGATAAGACTGAATAATGCAATGCCTACAAATTAGAAATTTTGACTGGGTAAGAGAAAACATGATTGTTACTTACTTGAAAAATGAAAGAAATGTATGAACCATGAAATATTAATTAAAAGTAGATTTATGGCAGATAAACATGTAAACAACTTTTTTTGCTGTGATTAAAATGATATGGAATTTTATATCCCCCAAATGTCTCTCTATGTAGTTCAAACAAGAAGTAATTTACTGTGAATATATGAATTGAAAGATAACAATTTGATATTAATCTATTCTTTATGGATGGTTGTAAAATTAACTTACAAGGCTTTTGAAATAATTTCTGTATTAGAGGCTACAAGCATAGTGCTCAAATTGAGACAAATATAAAAACTAATACTGCATATGTAGCCACATATTTTTCCTACATTAATAACTGCATTTCCTTATCTAATGGTAATAGGCAATAGATATTTCCATGCATATACAGAAAATTTTTTTTGTTGCTTCATATTTAGAAAAGGAATGAACAGTCTCTAAAATAAATTGAGATGGAAGAAATTGCTGGTGGCTGCCAAAATTGACCTGGTGGGCTTCAGAAGCAAGAGAAAAATGCTTAAGTGTGTAACTGTGTCATTATCATGTCAAGGAACATTATCTTTTGAGATTGTTAATATCAGAATTTTGTCAAATTCCTTAATTTAATTCAAAGTTCATTTGAAGACACTTCTGAAATACATACAAATGTGCCCACAAGTAATTTAAAAGGAGGGTGAATGCTATCTTTGGAACTTTTCTAGTGTTAAAAATGTAAAGTAGGATCAGTTTTCCATTTTTATGAGTTAGGATAATAATCTATAAATCAGCGCATATATTATTTATACAAAACTGCTTACTTGTAGGGTTCTGAACAAATGTCCTCAAATATTATTCAGTGTTTGTATCAAAGTGCTATTTATATATAACTTAATTATGTTAACGTACAGCCTATTTTTTAAACTCTGACCATGCAATTATATATTTTGAGTTACTATTTTTTTGATATGAAGGTCTGTCTTTATTATTTATTTAATATTTATTGCTTTTTTGGGCCATGCCTGGTGACGTTCAGGGGTTATTCCTGGCTATGCACTCAGAAATAGCTCCTGGCTTGAGGGACCTTAGGGTACGCTGGGGAATCAAACCACGGTCTGTCCTAGGCTAGTGCTGACAAGGCAAACACCTTACTGCTCTGCACCACCACTCAGGCCTCAAATTTTATTTTTTATGTTTATTTTTATTGAGAATTACAAGTTCTACATTGTTGTGATTTGGGTTATTTTTATGATAAATTGTATTTTTAATGATGAAAAAATATCTTGAGTACAAAATTATACCTTCTAGTTTTTGTGTCTTATTAAAATAAAAATTCTAGTAAATGATTCAAGTATATAATCAATCCTTACTTGTACACATAATTTCCCTTTTTCTAATAGACTTCAAATCTGCTCTTCCTAATTTTCTCCTAGAAAACATACATGAATAATATATATGATTTTGATGAATATGTTTATGGTTCATGCAATGATTTATAAAGGTTACTTTTATATAATAAGTCTTTCTTTTTTTGGCCACCCTCAGCAGTGCTCAAGGGTTACTCCTGGCTTTGCACTCAGAAATTATTCCGGGTAGGCTCAGGGAACCATTTGGGATGCTGAAGGATTGAACCAAGGTTGGTCACATGTAAGGCGAACTTCTTCCCTGCTATATTATCAGTCCAGATCCTATCATAATTA
This sequence comes from Suncus etruscus, assembly GCF_024139225.1. Taxonomy (NCBI): domain Eukaryota; kingdom Metazoa; phylum Chordata; class Mammalia; order Eulipotyphla; family Soricidae; genus Suncus; species Suncus etruscus. The sequence continues at coordinate 57,868,572 of NC_064865.1, forward strand.
TTTTCTAACTCTCATATACTTAGCATATTTATATTTATGAAGAAAAACATTCAAAGCTAGTGTTTCATTTATTTGTTTGTTTAATTTATCACTGTTTTGCAGCTCTACAGAATTGAAGGAGTTTTACTGACCATTCAAGACTTGATCAGTGCAGTCAACTGCAGTCAGAAGATATGGCTAATTTCACAACTGGATTTCTTCTCACAGGATTTTCAGATAACCCTGAGCTAGAAATCTTCTATGCTTCTCTGTTCTTAGTTCTGTATTTGTTGGCTTTAATCGGCAACATCCTCATTATTACAACCACTTCTATGGATGACAGACTCAACTCTCCCATGTATTTCTTCTTGAAGCATCTCTCCTTTCTAGATCTCTGTTATATTTCTGGGACTGTACCAAGATTTATTTTCAACTCTTTCTTGCATAGAGGCAACATTTCCTTCTGGGAATGTGTTGTTCAGTGCTTTGTTTTCACACTCTGTGCTCCTGCTGAGATGTCCATGCTCACAGTGATGTCCTATGACCGTTATGTGGCCATCTGCCTTCCACTACATTATGACATCATCATGAACTTCAGAACCTGTGTCCATGGAGTCATTGGAGTCTGGGTCAGTGGGGTCATATCGGGAGTGATGCACACAGCAGCGACTTTCTCCATCCAATTCTGTGGGCCCCAGATCATTCATCAGTTCTTCTGTGATATTCCACAGCTTTTGAAACTCTCCTGTTCTAATGACTATATCAATGAGGTTGGTGTGTCTCTCTTTCTATCTTTGGTAGCATTTCTTTGTGTTGTCTTTATTGGATTTTCCTACATGCACATATTTTCCTCTGTGTTGAGGATGCCATCAGCAGAGGGCAGAGCCAAGGCCTTTTCCACTTGCCTCCCCCACCTAGTTGTTGTTTTATTATTTATTTCTACAGGTGCTTTTGAGTATTTAAAACCTCATTCTGACTCTCCAACGGTGTCAGACATTTTGCTCACTATTATGTATACAGTCATTCCCCCAACATTCAATCCAATGATCTATAGCTTGAGAAATAAAGCCATCAAGTCAGCTGTAAGAAGGGTTTTTAAGAAAATGAAAGTATACCTATGATAATGACAAGTCTTTTTCTTCAGAGAGTGAATTTTATATTCTTTTTGTGAAACAATGACAGAAACTTTAAAAGTATTTCCATAAATAGTAAACCGATTATGGGAAAATTTGAATGGAGAAATTTGTGTCTATATGCTGTTGGAGTAATAAAGTGTTTAAATATACCTAAAAGAATATTTCCATAAATGTAATAGATTGAAATTAATTTATTAAAATCTGAGCATAACATAAATGAAACTACATATATTAAAACCAATCAAGTTAATATTTTGTGTGAGGTATAGATACATTTTAATTCCTTACACATGATTATCTAGTTTTCAACACCATTTTGTGAAAAGACTGACTTCATTCCATTTCATGAGCTCAGTTCACCTTGAATATTCACTTCTAACCTATTGCTCAAAGAGTTTTTTTCAGCGTATATCCAATATGTTTTATGAATTTATTTTATACTGTCCTTTCTTAAAAATAATTTTTATTGTGACCAATATAAATTACAAAATTTTCACAATAATATTTGAGGTACATAGTGGTACTGAATCAGGGGTATTCCCACAACTAATGTTGTCCTCCTTCCACCCAGATCCCAGCATCCCCCTCCTTTGTCCTCTGGACTGCTAACATTATTTGGATCACTATGCCTTTGTATTATTTTTCTACTTTGCAGCCAAACTTTTGTCTATTCATTTTCTTTCAGAAATACATAAAAATTTAATACATATAAATGCAACCTATAATTTCAGATGATTACATAAATAATCTATTTACAATTTACTGGTAATTACATCTATAAATTATTTTATTTAATATGTTAATACATTTACCTTTCAGATTAAAGATAAAATACCTTTTAATTAATTTGAAGTTATCTTTTCAATTTTTTTGCAATAGTATTTTAAACAGTATTTTGTTTTATTTTAATGTTATTTATTTGTTTTAATATTTTATTTCTTCTTTTAATTTTTCTATTCTAAAACTGGTATATATCTGATACTCTCTTGGTCACTTAAAACATTCCTTCCCCATAAATAGCAAATGTTTCAGTGCATGTAAAATTGTAAAAATGGAAAATAATTAGATTGCAAGGGTGACTTTTATGAGTATTCAGAACTTACTAAAATAAGAAAAAGACTCATATGGAGCAAGTAGCCTTCCACAGTGCCTCTGTACTTCTAGAGTCACTTGTAGTGACACCCATGACCTACAGCTACCATCATGGAAGCTCACTGGCCAACTACATACACTCTTAACTCTCAAAGAGAGGCAAGTCAAGGTACTAAAACTCATGGATACATGAATCTTGAATCTGATGCTTTTGGGTACCTCAGGAGGAGAGCATGACAAGTCCCTAATCCTGCTGAAGCTTAGACAACTGCACCCACATCCCACAACTGACTTCATGCCAATGGTTCAATTTCACCAATTTTTCACTACTCTTTGCTGAAACACCTACACTCTAGGTATTCCATTTTTGGGAAAGAACTTTGGTATCTTCTTGAAGTCAGAACAAGCAGTCCCTATACCTTTATGTTTCTGAACTTCAGAAAGCTCCAGTGACTACACCTAATAATTGCTAATTTTTCAAAACTGACATCCCAGTAGGAAAGCACCAAATTATATGTGAAATGAGCAAAAAAGCCACCACAGCTTGCCCCCCCAAAAAAAACCAACCAAAAAAACAGAAAACAAAACCCCAAACCAATAACACAGACTATTCAAATAGCAACAACTTTATCCTTCAGATAGTGATTTATTGACCTATTTGAGATATGGCAATTCAAAAATTTTCTTTTAGTGAAGGTTTTTTATTTTAATAATTCCATTACTATTTAGCTGTAAGAAGTAATATAAAGTGAATTATACATACCTGCTAAGGGGAAGACATGGAGTAAGTAGGAAACTGGGGACAATGGTGGACAACTGTTATTTGGATTGATATTAAAACTTTGAATGTTAGAAATAAGTGTATATAATGTGCAACTATGTAAACTGTAGTATTTAAATAACTTTTCTTTTCCCTCTTAAAAAACTCTCTTTATTAAAAAAACTCTTTATTTACAAACCTCAGCTTACAAGGTTGCTCATAGTAGTTATTTCTGGCATTCAATGCTCCAACACCAATCCCATTACCATAATTAACATTCTTTTACTTGTCTCATTTCCCATTTGTTCCCAAGACTTCCCCTTGACAGGTATGTAAAATTTATTGAATTTTTTTTCTTCCAACAGAATGCTAATGGAATTATCAAAAAACATTCACCAAAAGGAAATTTGTAAAACTTTTTATATGTCTCAATGGGGTCATTATGTCAATGTCTAAAGGTAGACTACATTGTTGACCATTTCGTTGTTGGTTCTGTTTGTTGAAATTAGGTGGCTTTTTCTTTGTTTTGTTTATTGGGCCACAACCGGTGACTCTCAGGGTTTACTGATGGCTATGCGCTCAGAAGTCGCTCCTGGCTTGGGGGACCATATGGGATACCAGGGGATCAAATTGTGGTCCATCCTAGGTTAGCACAGGCAAGGCAGGCATCTTACCTCTAGCGCCACTGAGCTGTCCCCAAAATTAGGTGACTTTTATGATAAGTTCACATTTAATTTTATGCACTCTTCCTAGGAAGTGAATATTGAAAAAATAAGGAGGTGTTGCATGGCTGCTATGTGGCCACGTGCTCCAGGACTTCAGGGATCTATGAAGCTAGGTTCATGACATGGAGTGGCTGTGGGTGGAGGGCATGGTTGCTGGGGTTTCAAGGACAAAAACATAGGGAAGACTGCCTGACCTGACTCTAAAAAATCCCAGAGACCTCAACCTCTCAGACCAGCATACCTACTGTTTTGGGAGGTTGGATGTCTCTGCAGGGAACAGTCTAAAAGCAATGATGTTGGATCATTGGTTTGGCAGTAGTTGTGGGATATCATCACTTTTTTTTAAATAATAATTTTTATTTTGGCCAAATTGGATTACAAATCATTCACAGTAGTATTTTAGGTACATAGTGACATTGACTAAGGGGCATTCCCACCACCATTGTTCCTCTCTTCACCCCTGTTCCAGCATGCATCCCATATTGTCCCTCCTTTGCCCCCAGGCTGTTAGTATAAGTGGTACCTTCTGTGTCTAGCTTGTTGTAGATTTGATAGGGTATAGATTCTGTTGCAGTTGGCTTTGGATTTGGTGTTTAAGTCTGATCATGTTTATTTCTACTCAATGTTCATACACCTATTTGGTCTTGGTGCCCTCCATTATTTCCCCCTCAATTTGAGAGGCAGAACAAGATGGTTCAAGTTATGTGGTTCTGTTTGAAGGTAAGAAAAAAATCTAAAAAAAATAAGGTGGGGGGCAAAAATCTAACAACAAAAATCGGGAGACTTCTAGAGACTATAAAAATCAGTTTAAGTCACTCAACATATCAGATAAAGGGCTGATATCTAGAACATACAAAGCACTCAGAAAGCCGAGCCCCCCAAAACCAAATAAAGCCATAAAAAATGGGGATATGAAATGAATAGACACTTCTCTGAGGAAGACAGAAGGTTGGCCAACAAACACATTAAAACATGCTCACCTTCACTCATCATCAGAGAGATCCAAATCAAGACAACAATGAGATACCACCTTACACCAGTAAGGATGGCTCACATCAAAAATAATGGGAACAATCTCTGTTGGCGGGGATGCGGTATGAAAGGAACTCTCATCCACTGCTGGTGGGAATGCCCCCTAGTCCAACACCTATGGAGAATAGTCTGGAGAGTGCTGAAAGAACTCAGAATTGACCTGCCATTTGACCCAGCAATTGCTCTCCTAGGTATATACCCACAAGTTGGAAGGACATTCATTCCAAAATATGTGTGCACACCACTATTTATTGCAGCACTCAGTATAATAGCCAAGTCTTGGAACCAACCTCGATGTCCAACAACAGATGAATGGATCATTAAGATGTGGTATCTATACACAATGGAATATTACATGGCAGTCAGGAATGATACAATCACAGACTTTGCAGCAACGTGGATGGACCTAGATCATATTATATTATACGAAGTAAGTCAGAAGACAAAAGATAAACACAAAATGATAGCACTATTCTGAAGCACCTAGAACATACATCTTATACACAACTAACACTCAACAATCAAATAATAGGGTTTAACAGGGTAGAAACTCTAAACACTGTAATAGTCAACATATACTCGAGAGCAATGCCCAACATACATGAAAAAGGAACAAGGCAAACTCTTGACCGCATTATACCACAAAGAAAACAGCAACACCAGAAACAGCAGCATAGAGAGAACAGATAAGTAATCAGCCTTTTATGACAAAGGCCCACATTAATCCCTTGAGATCATATACAGGATCACAGGTAAAGAATACCACGGGAAATCACTGACTCCAATGGAAACATCCCATAACATCATGTTTTAACCTAACCCTTATCTTACTACATTTAAAATAACCTCTCAGCTTTTCTGTCCACAGGCACTCTTGGATACAAAGGGTGGACAAACCAAGATGGCAGCTCGGGATACCACATGAGATGCCATACCTAGCTGGCACTAGAGATGGTCCTGAGAAAACTCTTTAACATACTCTTTATCTCAAGGTTTTACCTTCCTTTAGGAATCGAAGCACGTGGCCAGTCAGACCACCAAAGCAGTAACCGTGACATACAGACCTAAACTACAGTCTCTACTCATCGAACACATTTAAGCAAACTAACATTCCCTTACTATTCTCTCCTCTCTTCTCACTATTTTCTTTTTTCATCATTTCTTTTCTACTCTTCTCTCTACTTTTTTTCTTTTCTCTTTTCCCTTTCTTTCTAATGTATTTTCTCTTTTCTCCCTTCCTACCCCTTCCATATACCTACCCCTTTCCCCTCTCTGGAAATCCAACTACCCCCTCACCCCTCATTCCCATCCAGACTTCCCACTATATTAAAACTCTTCACCCTCAGACCTTAATCTATTAGGCATCAAGATTGACCTCCTACCCCAATGAACCAGTACCCAGTACCCAAACGAAGAGACACCCAGTCAAGCCCACACTTCGTCTCCTGCAAGAAAAGGCAGCTAACTCCCCTGCGGACACATGCTGCGCAGCCCTGGTTTGATCCCCCCATTCTATATGGTAACCCCAGCCTGTCTTAACTAGCTTCTTAGTGTAGAACCAGGAGTAACCACTGAGTGCTGCTGGATGTGGTAAAAATAAAATAAAACAGAAAAATAATCGAAGTGGTGTTTGGTTTTTGTCTTTGTCTTTATTGCTGTGGTGCTTTTCAGGGTTTTTTGTTGGTTGGTTGGTTGGTTGGTTTTTGATTTGTTTTTTGTTGGGGTTGATTTTTTGGTTTTATTTTTTATGTTTTTCTTTCTTTTTCCCTTTCTTTTCTTAAACTGATTATTTTTTAATTTAATTTTTATTTTGATCATATGTAAGACAAAAGCCCCCTTTGCTATGCAATTGCTCCAGTCTCTAGTAGCATTGATGTTTTAAATAAATCCACAGGGATAGGAAAACAGCGCCGTTGTTTTTGCTGCTAAGGTTCAAGGCAAAATTCCACTTCCTGATGTCTGTTTCCCTGCAATGGTCCAGCTTCCTGTATCTCCTTCTTCTTATCCTACCATGCTTTTCATCATCCTGAGTTCTCTGTTCTTATTTTTATGTCACACACAATTCTCTGGGAGAATACTTGGGAGACTATACAGTGTCAGGGACAAAACTCTGAGCTTCACATGTGCAAGACAGGGTTTCACCATTGAGTTTGATTCCTGGTTGCTCCGTAAGAAATATTTTTGTTTGTTGTATTGGGTGAAGTTCAGGAGTCACTCAGAGAGTTCTCAGGATGAAAGCAGAGTTGAACACATGCAAAGATAGATTTACAGATGTTAAACCATCCTTGCATTCCTGGGATGAAACCTACTTGATCTTAGTGAATGATATTCTTGGATCATTGAATCTTATTTGCCAGAATTTTGTTGAGGATCTTTGCATCTGTGTTCATCACGAATATTGATCCATAATTTTCATTAATGGCAGCATCTCTGTCTGGTTTTGGTATCAAGGTGATGTTGGCTTCATAAAAGCTATGGGAAGTGTTCCCGTTTTTTCAATTTCATGAAAAAACCTGACCAGGATTTGTAGTAGTTCCTCTTTAAAGGTTTGAAAGAATTAATTAGTGAATTTATCTGGATCTGGGCTTTTGTTTTGGGGCAGACATTTGATTACCAATGTAATTTCCTCAATAGTGATGGAGGTGTTTAGATATGCTACATCTTCCTTATTCAACTGTGGAAGGTTATAAGAGTTCAAGAATTTATCCATTTCTTCCAGATTCTCATATTTAGTGGCATAGAGTTTCTCAAAGTAGTCTGTAAATACCCTTTGAATATCTGCAATATCTGTAGTGATCTCCCCTTTTTCATTTCTAATACGGGTTATTAAGTTTCTTTTTCTTTCTCTTGGTGAGATTTGCCATGGTCTATTAATCTTATTTATTTTTTTAAGGAACCAACTTTTGCTTTTGTTGATCATTCAGATTTTTTTTGGGCTTCAACTTCATTGATTTCTGCTTTAATCTTTGTTATTTCCTTCTGTATCCCATTTTTGGTTCCTTTTGTTGATCATTTTGTAATTTTATGAGCTGCATCATTAGGCTATTGAGGTATGCCCCTTCTTCCTTCCTGTGTGCTTGCAAAGCTACAAATTTCCCTCTCAGTACTGCTTTTGTTGTGTCCCATAGTTTCTGATAGTTTGTATTTCCATTGTTATTTGTTTCCTGGAAAGTTTTGATTTCCTCTTCGATTTCATCTCAGATTCACTGGTTGTTCAGTAGCTGGGCTGTTTAATTTTCAGTTGTTAACATTCTTCTTCTGTGTCGCTTTGTAGTTCACATCTAATTTCAGAGCCTTGTGGTCAGTGAAGGTAGCCTGCAAAATTTCTATCCTCTTAATTTTATGGAGGTATGTTTTATGTGCCAGATGTAGTCTATCCTGGAGAATGACTCAGGTACATTGGAGAAGAATGTATATCCAGGTTTCTGGGGATGGAATGCTCTATGAGTTCTATGAACATTCTCTGTATTTCTACTCTAAGCTCCTTATCTGAGAGGCTAATTAGGTTGTCAGCATTTTTAGAATGATCAGGACTGCCATCTTCATTTAATATTTCTGATGTTGGCTTTGTTTTTTCAGCATTGTCACACTTGCTGTGTGTTTTTTCTTCCTTTTATAGTGGAGTTCATTTTCTAGAGATGCGGCCACGAAGAGCAGCTGAGGGGAAGCACTCCTCTGACTCCAACATGCTCAGGTGTTAGTTCAAACCCGCAGTGCTCAGGTGCAATGAGTAATGGCATCAGCGGTGGCAACCTGAACTCACCCTGTTCAGAAGTGTCCAGGTCACTTCAGGTTCTCATCTTTCTTCTGGGATTCTGGGCTGGGGATAGTCTCAAACCTGCGGTGCTCAGGCACCCTCAGCAATGATGGTGGTGACCTGGACTCACCCTGTTGAGGCGTGTCCAGGGCACCAATGTATCTCAGCTTCCTGCAGGGATTCTATCAAAAATTTAATTTTAATCTATTTTATTTGCCAAAGTATTCTTTTAAATATTTTAAAATATTAGTTATTCCAACTTTATATAAACACAATTTTCCCTATTAAAATTCTCTGTAGTCAGAGTATTTTTGGAAAGGAGATCTCATTGCTGTCAATAGAATATAAAATTCTTTCTCAAAGAGAAGAAATAAGTGACATCAGCACAAATATACTTTCATTCTCTTAAAAATCTTTATAATAGCTAACTTAATGGCTATAAATCTTTGGATTGAATGTTGGGGGAACAACTGTATTTATAATAGTGAGAAAATTTTTAAATGAGTTAGAGAGTCAGAATGAGGCTTTTTCCCTTTTTTTTGGTTTTTGGGCCACACCCAGTGGTGCTCAGGGGTTACTCCTGGCTGTCTGCTCAGATATAGCTCCTGGAAGGCATGGGGGACCATATGGGACACCGGGATTTGAACCAACCACCTTTGGTCCTGGATCGGCTGCTTGCAATGCAAACACTGCTGTGCTATCTCTCCAGGCCCCCAGAATAAGGCTTTACGTATTCAAAGAAAGCTGTAGAAATAAATAAAATGATAACAACGAGGTGGAGGAGGCATATGGAAAAGGCCTTGGCTCTATTCTCAGCAGATTGCATCTTCAGCACAGAGGAAAATATGTACATGTAGGAGAATCCAATGAAGATGAAACAAAGGCCAGCAAAGATGTGAAGACTAACATACAAACCTCTGCAAGATAATCTTTGGAGAAGGAGAGTTTCAGGATCTGGGGGATGTCACAGAAGAACTGGTGAATGATTCAGGGGCTATAGAAGTGGATGGAGAAGGTTCCTGTTGTGTGCATGACTCCAGAGATGGCCCCACTGACCTAGACTCCCATGACTCCATGGATATAGGTTCTGAAGTCCATGATGATGTCATAGTGCAGTGGAAGGCAGATGGTCATGTAGCCATCATAGGACATCACTGTAAACATGAACATCTCCACAGAAGCACAGAGTGAGAACAAAGCACTGACAAAAGCATTCTCAGAAGGAAATATTGCCTTTATGCCAGAAAGAGTCATAAATGGGACTATATTAAGCTGAAGCTTGTGCATCCCAAAGAAAATAGTGACTTGGATACAAAGGCAACCAACAGAATGTAGTAACTACTCACCAAATCCCCATCAGATAAAGGGGTAATATCTAAGATATGCATTACTGACAAAACCTAACAAGAAAAAATTCCATCTAATCCCATCAAAAAATGGGAATAAGAAATGAACACTTTCTCAAAAAAGAAATACAAATGGCCAAAAGGCACATGAGAAAATGTTCCACATTACAAATTATCAGGGAGATAAAAATCAAAACAACAAGGTACCATCTCATGCCACAGAGACTGGCACCCATTACAAAGAACAAGAACAATCTGTGTCAGAGGGATGTGGAGAGAAAGGAACTCTCATTCATCACTGATGGGAGTGCCATCTAGTCCAGCCTTTATTGAAAACAATATGGAGATTATTCAAAAAACTGGAAATTGAGTTCTCATTTGATCCGGTCTCCACTCCTAGGGATATACTATGCAGAGGCGGTGAACAAGTTCGACACAAAGAGCCAAACATTTAAACTGTGAGAGTCAGAGAGCCACACCACGCAGTGACCTGCCTAAACAAACACACAAAAACATATACTTAACATATATTAAACACATATTGCATTTTGCCATTTTGAGTGAGGGTAAAAATCTTGTTCGCCACCCCTGTATAGGAACACAAAAACACAATACAAAATGCCTTCCTCACACATATATTCATTGTAGTGCTATTTTAAATAGCTAGAATTTTGAAACAAACCAGATATCTAACAACATAGTAATGGCTAAAGAAACTGTGGTATGTATACGCAATGAAATAAAATTAAGTAATGAAATAAAAATTAAGTAGCCATCAGGAGATTTGAAGTCATGAAATTTTCCTATACATGAATGAACATGAAAACTATTATGCTGAGTGAAATAAGTCAGATAGAGATAGACACAGTATAGTCTCACTCTTCAATGGATTTTAAGATAAATAAAATATATTATTGCAATCGTGCCCAGAGACATAGAGATGAGGGCTAGAAGGAACGATACAAGATATGAAGCTCACTACTAAGTGTGGTAAGTGCAGTTAGAGAAACAACAACACTAACAACTTTCATGACAATGTTGATAAGTGAGAAAAATAGAATGCCTGTCTCAAATACAGGCAGAGGGTAGGGAGGAGGGAGATGAGGGGCATTGGTGGTGGGAATGTTGCATTGATGAAGGGGGGTGTTCTTTTTGACTAAAACCCAACTATAATCATGTTTATAGTCATGGTGCTTAAATAAACATAATATTTACAAAAATACTGCCACATAAACACAACTAAAATATAGATTTTGGTGTCAAAACAATAATTTTAATTTAGACTTTGAATACATTATTAAAAACATGGAAATGTAATTAAATAATATATATCCATTACATTACCACCATAATTAAATAATTTAGCATAAAATTGAGGAACTCTTGTAGTCAAACATAAAATAAAAAAATTTTAGAATCAATAAGTTGCATTTTGTATTTATGAGGTTATTATATTTCTGAATTCTGGTATATCAATAATCAACTATAATTGCTTTATTATTTAATATTATGTGAAGATTGAATTCTATGGGATTCTATTTCTTACATAATAAAATAATGCATAAAATATAAAAATATTTTATTGATTAATATATTTTTATTTTCCTTTGATTATTCTTGTTCTGCTGAGTACAAATTCTGGAAGTAAAGTCTTGCTTGGGATAAAAGCTCAGGTCAAACTCAGGGCACCAAAACTGTATAACTTGAATTTTTTACCCTTTAATGCAACAACAGGATAATATGGCATTATTCCTTTTTGTATAGTCACACTAAAATGGGGTTATTGTATGTATAGAAACAAGCTCTTATCTACTAGGGATAAGAGTCCATAAAGCATGTTACAGGGACACCTCCCACCCTGAACATTTGTCATGATAACTCGACTTAGAACTCACCTGATTAGACATTGACCATCCAACCCGAACCCCAGATCCCAATCTTAAAGCTGATACACTTTCTTTTAATAGTGTCAGATATCAAACACCCTCCAGGGAAGTCTCTAATAGCTCCGGCACCAAATTGCACCAGCGTATGTTCATACGACATCCTGATGAAGAGAAAACTACTTGACTTAAATGCAGGTTGCCCCACCTCATCACCTAACAGTGAGATGAAATCTGAAGTCAATCCATTCTTTTATCTGTACAAAAACCAAAATCAGTAAACACAGAAGATTGACTGCAGCAACCTTGACTGAGCAGAACTTCTGGAACTATCCTAGACTTCATTCTAGGACTTTGTGCAGACACAAAGACACCAGGATTACAGAAGATTGACTTTGACAACACAAACTGGGCAGAACGTTCTCCAGCAACATAAATAGATGCCAGGGTTTACAATGAACACAGCTAGACCCCGTAGTCGATCCATGATAGTATGCTTCAAGGGTGGAAAAACCCTACATTTTTTAGGTCAAAGGAATTTCCTTTCTAATTTTCCCAATACTTACTGTACCTATAAAACACACACACAAACCCACAGAGCTTGTCACACCAGTCCCCCCCCTCTTTTTCCTTTTTCTTTCTTTATATTCATGTCTCTTGACAGGGGTTTCTCCCCACTTTTATTTTTCTTTATTTTTTTATTTTTTTCTTCTTCAACAGAACCATAGAACATGAATCATCTTGTTCTGTCTCATCAATTCAGGGAAGAAAGTGATGGAAATAAAAAAATATCAGACTCAAACCAAAGTCAACTACAATAAAATCAAGTGACCCAAACTACAGCAAGTTATACACAAAAGGGACCTGTTATATCGGCAGTCCAGAAGGCTAAGCATGATTGTGGGGAAGCATGCTGGAAAGGGGGATGGAGGGAGATTGACACTGGAAATTGCTCTAATTCACTATCACTATATACCTTAAATATAACTGTGATAACTTATAATTCACATTCATCTAACAAGGCTTATTTACACATAAAAAGAGTACATAGCACAAAATAGGGGGGAGATATAATATGGAATTATGCAGGCTGATGCAGTAATAAAAATGTTACTTTTGGGGCTTTTTATGTGTGAAATTTTATTTGATTAATTTATAACTGCAACTTCTTATGATAAATATTTAGTTTTCTAATGATACTGGTATCCACAGTAAATAAATGTGGTCTCTGGAAATTATTATTTGTAAATTATAAATGTTTGTACAATTTGAGCTCACCAGAAAGTAAGAATATTACTTCCAAAGTTTGATTAATTTTGCTAATTAAATGTATTGGATCTGATTAATTTAAATGGAGGTTAGAAGTATTATATTCAATGTTTAATGTTATTTAAGTTTACATTTTAAAAAATAAATTTTGTGGGGCCAGAACAATAGTAGACCAATGGCATAGATAAATGTTTCCAGCTCCCTTCACCATATTATATATCTTCCAAACCACCCATCTACCATGTTCCTCTGCAAATTACCATTAGCTTCATCATTTCTCCACTCGCAACACCTTTATTTTATTTTCTTAATAAAAATATCTAGTAACAAGAAGAAGCTGTCATTTCCCTTCCCGTATATCAAATAAAATGGAAATGAGCTGATGTTTCTCTTAAGTGGTTAGTATATGTTGTTACAAAATAATTTTGCTTTATTTTATAGACATCACTTTAACAATGAGGACCCAAAAGATCATGGTTCTTTATCTTTATTTTCAGTCAGAATCCAAAATCTTACTACATTTCTACTTCAGTCAGTGTTCTGGAATGTGGATGATACCGTTCACAGAGTGCAGAGGGTAATAAGACATAGATTACACTGGTAGCTTCAGTGCCAATGAGGAGAACTTTTTGGTTACTCATTAAAAACCCTCATGTTTATGCGTGATGTTATTTTCTAAAAGGAAGTGATTCTTTTTCTTTCTTTCTTTCTTTTTTTTTTAAATTGTATTAAGTCGCGGTAAACTGCAGAGTTATTCAGAGTTGTTTTAGTCATACAATGTTCCAGCATCAATCCCACAACCAGCTTTAACTTCCCTAGCCAATATCCCTCCACTACCACTTAACAGTCTGCCATCTTGAATGACACCTTTTGTCATTCAATAGTTACCATTTGTGTCTCATGATTTTAGTGTTGACTCTGTGGTTTGGATATTTAGCTCTATCATTCCTTATTAACTTTGATGGCCATGAATCCCCCTGATACCTGCTTCATCTCCAATGACTTCCACCTGTCACTTCCCCCTCCTTTCACTCTATTTCTTTCCTTCACCTCCCTGTACTGAGGTCAAGGATGAAGTAAGCACACCACTCTTTTAAATCACTGCATCATTTCAGTCAGTTCTAAATAACTCATATAAGTTATATATCACAAATAATTTATGTAAGGTTTATCCTTCTGGTTTACTTTATTTAACATGATGTCTTCTATCCATAATGCAGTGAGTTGCATAATTTTAATATTCCTTATAGCTGCACAGTATTCCAATGTGTCTATGCACCACATTTTCATGTTCCACCTATCTGTTGTTGGATATCTAGGTTGATTCCAACTCTTAGCTGAATGTGTCAGTGTATATAATGCACACATTTTTTGAATGAGTATTTTTCTAACCTGTGAATACATATCCAAACTTGCATTGCTAGATTCTGTGGAAGCTCAATTATAAGTTCAATTATAATTCTCCAAATTATTTCCCATAGGGATTCTCTTAGACAACATTTACTCTAACAGTGGTTGAGAATTCCTTTTTCTCACCTACTCATAAAAGTTCCCATCACCAGTGATGTTAGAGTAACTCACATCCCCGACAACACAGAATTTTTCCAGTTTTTTTGATATGTTCCATTCTAACTGCTATAACGTGATATCCCATATTTGTCTTGAAGTTCATTTTTCCTAATAATAAGCAATAATGAGGCATTTTTATTTGCCTACTGGTCATTTTTTGGTCTTCTATAGGAAAGTGTCTTCTCATATCATCGCTCCAGTTTCTGTATTTTTAGATGTTTACGTTGTTATTGATCTTTATGAGTACATTTTCCTCAATATGTATTGACTACAAATATTTTCTCAGCCTCAGTTTTCTGTTTTTTAATTTTAGCCCATTTATTTTGCCATAGAGAAATCTCTTTGTTTTATTTAATTACATTTATCTTTGATTTTTTTAGATTTTGACAATGGCAGCATTGTGAAAATTCCGTTTAGACTAGGTCTTGGAGCATTTCACTCCCATTTTCCTCAATATTATATAATATATAAATATATATTATATAAATATATATTAAGTATATATTTACATATATAAATATCTGATCTCAAGGTCTAATCTCAAGGTTTTTCATCTACTTTGAGGTGATTTTGTGTAACAGGTGTGATCTATTTTTGGCAGTTGGACTTGAACATGCCTCTTGGGTACCCCCACTTGGCAATTGGACTTGGATTTGCCCCTTGGATACCCCCACTGTAATGACTGTTGAGCCTGGACAGGCCCCCTAGACATACTTAGACACATCCTCTGTCATACCGGGTATAAAAGAAAAAATTTGGACTGTTGCAAGAACAAGATATTAACAAGAGTAGTGTAATGGGCAGTGTGTGTGTGTGTGTGTGTGTGTGTGTGTGTGTGTGTGTGTGTGTGTGTGTGTGTGAAGGGAGAGATAAAGCATCTGATGCTGCCTGCTTTGCATCTATTTTCTTTTCTTTCTTCTTTGTACCAGATGCCTACCCAGTCACCTTTGGCTGGTGAATTTCCAACAAAGTATACTTGGTTTAAATTTATTTCTTCTCTCTCAGTCCTGGCTGGGCAGTCACTAAATGTGGTTGTTGATGCATGGGCTCTTGGACTCATCCAGCTGCTGGGTGCCAGGGACCTACAAACCTTGCAGCACTGGGTTCTGGTAGCCTTGGGCCTCTGCAGCCTGCAGAACTAGAGTCTGGCAGCCTTGGACCATTGCAAAATGGAGGAATATTTAATTTATTATATGTGGTTATCCAGTTCAACATCACCATTTGGAAAAAAAACTGAATTTATTCCATTTAATGCTTTCAGCTCCTTTATCAAAAAACTATGGAATTCCATACTGAATTTTCTCTGATGGTCCATTGCTAGGAGACTATTCCAGTACCACACTGATTTGATAATTGTGCAATTGCTTTATTCTCTACTTTAATTCTAAGCTTTTAGTCTATACATTTTCTTTCATAATTTTACATACTATTAAAATAATATAAAACCCTGTATTAATTTAGATGTCAATCAATGTAAATAATGCACCTACAAATTTGCTTTAAATTACATCTATGAAATTTTTGATTTTAATATGTCAGTATATTTATGTAAATACTTTTTATTTAATTTGGATTTATCTCTCTTAAATTTCTTTGCAAAAGAACCTTTTAAATAATGTTTTGTTTTATTATAATATATTATTATTCTATTTCTTCTTTTGCTCATTTTTTCATCCTAAAACTGGCATATCTGAGAATCTCACTAATGCTTAAGTAAAACATGACTTCCCTGTGAGTGACAAAGTGCATGTGAAATAGTAAATATGGGAGAAAATGACTCTTTACAAATATGATTTCAATACATGTGAATTGAAGCTCAAAAGGCTGAACAGCACCAACACAGTTCCACAAAGCCAATGAATATCATCAAATTATTTGATCAACTTTTAAATATCATGTAATATCTATGAGTCTTCAAAACTTACTGGAAATAAAAAAAAAAGGCTCAGTCCAGGCAGATAGCCTCCCCTAACACCTCTGGACTCACAGAAGGACCTGTAGTGACACACATAAACCAGAGCCAGCACCTGTCAGCTTATTGGACAGCTATATAGACTACTTTTAACTAAAGAAAAGATGCAAACAATGGTACTAAAACTTATGAGTAAACAGGTCATGTAATTGATGACTCTGTGAAACCTCAGAGGGAATCAAGGCAAGTCCTCCATCCTGATGAATCCTTGACAGCTCCAATCCACCCCACAATTGCCTCCAAACCAATATCCCTATTTTGCTACTTTCCCACATTTTTGCAGAAACACTTGACCACCCAAAAATAGCTATTTTTGGAACAGAGAAAACTTGAGGTCTTCTTGGAATCAGGGCTGACAGCCTGACCCACCCTACCACCCATGCCTCTGTACTTCCAAAGACCCCAGTAGTCAGACTCATGGGGCACAATACTGCCATATCAGGTCATTATCCCAGCTCTAAAGATCCTGAACTCCTGAAATATGCAGCCACATATGCAGCCAAATGTCACATCCCAATTTTTCAAAACTAATATCCCAATAGAAAAGCACCAAATTATGTGAAATGATAATAAAAACCACCTAAGATCACAAAACTAAGAACACGTCATGTTCAAATAGCAACAGATCAATCAACCTTCAGATGATAATTTGTTGACCCCATTGTGAGAGATGACATTTTTCACAACATTTTTTGTAGTGAAGGGTTTTCACTCAGTAATTCCATTACCATGTTGTTGTAATAAGTACTATTAAGTGAATTATCCATACATGCTAAGAGGAGTCTTGGAGCTGAGAAATCCAGTGATAATGGTGGTAGGAATGTTCCATAGATGATTGGATTGATGTTGGAATATTGAATGCCAGAAATAACTATATTACATGCAACTTTGTAAAAAATGGTGCATAAACAAATATTATTTTAAAAATAAAAATAATTACATTCACCTAAAATCAGGATTCTGATTTTATATAAATATTCATATTCATATAAATCACATGAAAAATCATAAGTTTAAATTGGGAAGTTTCCATTCATCCAAAAGTATGTACGCACACTTTCATTAAAGCATTTAGAACAATAAGAGTTGGAATCAACCTACATGATCAATAACAGATGAGTGGGGTCATGAAGATTTGGTACAATGGGATATTGCATAGCTGTAGGAAATGATACAAGCATGCAATTTATGACAACATGGATGCAAAGAGAAGATAGTATGTCAAAAGTTGTAAGCCAAAAGAAGGATAAAAACCGGAGGATATCACTTAAGTGTGGTATTTAAAATGATAGTAGAAATGAATGCAGTATTTTAAGTGCGGGTTGTTGAGAACACTATTAGCCCCAGTGTATAGTGAAGAGAAGAAAATAAATTAAGTGTAGAAGAAGAAAGACAAATATGAAATGTGACGGACAGTGTCAAGAGGACTTGATTCATTGATAGGGTTAATAAAGGAAGTAAATATTCCAGCCAAGGAGTCAATGAAAGTGAAACATTGAGACTCAAACTTTAAGAATCAAATTTAAAAGCAGGCATTTTCTGATGTCAGGCTGGGGCTAATGAGATGGCATGAACAGACTCTGAGAACACTGATACAGGGAGGTTGACACTCCGGTGGAATAAAGTTGAAATATTGAAAGTATAAACCTCAACTGTGAGTAAGTTTGTAAATCACAGTGCTTTAAATGAAAAATTCTAAAAATATCAATGACGTTTTGTTTAGTTTACCCTCAGATTTCAATAAGTTAATTTCATTATATTACATTTATGAAGTATTCTTTTAGATACCTTTTCACTAATTACTTCAACGGTATATAAACACAACTATCCCTATTATTTCTCAAATAATTTAATTCATTACTGAAAAGTTATGACATTATTGTCCAATAAAATTTTAAAGTCTCTCTCAAAGAAAAGAAATAAATGTCACCAACATAGATATACTTTCGTTCTCTTAAAAACCTTCCTGACAGCTAATTTAATGGCCTTATTTCTCAGGCTATAGATCACTGGATTGAAGGTTGGGGGAACAACTGTATACATAATAGTGAGTAAAATGTCTGATACTGTTTGAGAATTAGAATGAGGCTTTAAAAACTCAAACACACCTGTAGAAACAAATAATAAGACAACAACGAGGTGGGGGAGGCAGGTGGAAAAGGCCTTGGCTCTGCCCTCTTCAGATGGCATCCTGAGCACAGAGGAAAATATACGCATGTAAGAGAATCCAATAAAAATAATACAAAGAAATGCGACCAAAGAGAGGAAGACAGACACACCAATCTCGGCAAGATAGTCATTTGCGCAGGAGAGTTTCAGGATCTGGGGGACAACACAGAAAAACTGGTGAATGATTCGGGGGCCGCAGAAGCGGATGGAGAAAGTACCTGCTGTGTGCATGACTCCACCAATGACTCCACTGACGTAGACTCCGACGACTCCATGGAGGCAGGTTCTAAAATCCATGATGGTGTCATAGTGCAGTGGAAAGCAAATGGCCACATAGCGGTCATAGGACATCACCGTGAGCATGGCCATCTCAGAAGCAGCACAAAGAGTGAAAGCAAAGCACTGAAAAATGCATTCCCAGAAGGAAATTTTCCCGCTGTGCAAGATAGAATTGATAATAAATCTTGGGACAGTTCCAGAAATATAGCACATATCAAAAAAGGAGAGATGCTTCAGGAAGAAATACATGGGGGAGTTGAGACTGTCATCCATGGAAGTTACGATAATAATAAGGATGTTGCCAGTTAAAGCCAACAAGTACAGAACTAAGAATAGAGAAGCATAGAAGATTTCTAGCTCGGGGTTGTCTGAAAAACCAGTAAGAAAAAACTCAGTTGTGAAATTAGTCATAGTCTTCATTAACTTCTGACTGAGGTTGACTGCAAATTTCCAGGTCTTGAATGATAGGTAGAATTCCCCCAATTCTGTAGAGTTATAAGGTAATGGTACATTAATGAAATCTATAAATTCAAAGTAACTCTATCTAAAATGTATAAATGTTAAGTATTTAACAACTTAAAAATAATAATTATATAAAGGTCAATTTTATAAGCCTTTGTATTTATCATAACCATCTCAATAAATCAAAAGTCTATCAATCATGTTTTAAGGAGATAACTATAAAAGAAGAGTATAAAGGGAAATTGTACAACTTGCTATTGGAAATATATATATATATATCCTATGAAGTATTTACAACAATGTTAAATATAATAAAACCAGAGAAATATGAAGTATAATTTTGTTTTCAGGAGATTTATAATCTTTCAAAATTGCTTTTCTATCAAGCAACTGATTCAAATTATAGAAGTGCATGGTGAAGTTTGGACATATAGTCTAAAAAGAATAGATATCATAAAAGACAAAAGTAGGCTGTAAATTCAAAGAGTGTTGTGTGCAGTTAGAATAGAGAAAGATCCTCCCCCATGCCTGCCAGGAGCTATTTCTGAGCAGAGAGTCAGGAGTAACCCCTGAGCACCGCCGGGTGTGGGCCAAAAAACAAAAACAAAACAAAACAAAAAAAAAGAATAGAGAAAGATCCACTATGACAATGACAGTTGGAACTTAGCACTCTGAACAAAATCTGAGTGCTGAAAGGGGATGAAGTGACTTGAAAATGTTAATTGTTAATGCCTCTTTTAGGGATGATAACAACCTCTATAACGGCCAGTGGATTGGAACACGCTGTCCTGAATGGTCACCTGTCCAAGTATAAAAATAGAAGCCTGGCAGTTGTGAGGAAAGGGGTCCAGAAAGATAATGCAGAGCCTGTGGACAAAGTACCTTACACTGCTTTCTCTCTCTTTCCATGAGCAGGAAAATGAGCTGTTCAACCCCATGCTTCAAATCTCTCCTCCTGCCTGGTTCTTTTGCAAGTGATTTTTCTTGCCTTTGCTCTCTCCAGCCTTTCCTCTCCTTTTCTGTTCTCCTCTTTCCTCTTCCTCTAGCTATTTCTCTCCGTCTCTCTTCCCATATGCTACATTTCGGGTCGCTGCATCTGGCTTTCCTTAGTGGGCCTCGGCAATGCTTGGCGCCCTTTGATTACAGATAGTGCAAACCATAGTGTCAAAAAGAGGGGGGTGCAGAGAGAGAAGCAAAGTGCCTTCCTCAGAGATAGCTGCATGGAGATTGACGAGATGGAAATTGGGGACATTGGAAGCACAAAAAGTGCAAAGGTGAAAGGTGGTGTACAATCTATGACTGAAAATAAAATATGAACAATTTTGTAACCGTGGTACTTCAATACTTTATTTACAAAATAAATTATTAGTTCCCCTCACAAAAAAGTTCATTGGTATATTTTAAACATCTCTTAAATGATTAGTTTAAAGCATGTGGTATTTAAGGAAACTAAAATAATTTGGCTATCCAATATTATATTATGCGTGGGACCAGAAATATATTCGAAACATATTTGGGACATATCACCAAAGGGATATTGTATAAACTAATAAATTCACTTTTATGTTAAAATGGAAGGTAAATGAAAATAAATTCATAAATAACACATTTATGTAATCACTAAATAATCTGTATTTGAGAAAAATTTGTTCAGAGCCCTGAATGTTTTAACAGTGAGAGAGTACTTGCATTGTATGCAAGGTCCTGGGTTCAACTCTAAATGGAAAATACTAGAAGGAAAATGCAAAAGGAAATGTAGGAAAAGTAGAAAAGAGAAAAATAAAATCATTTAAAATTAGAATAGTAGTTAAAATCAGGTAAATCCTAAAATTAAAATGACATAGATATTAGAATAAATTTTTCTGCAATGTACTTACTAGCACTTTACACTTGGATATTTTATATACCCTAGGATCTCAAAATATGTCAATTGAAATGACTGGACCTAGCAGAGACTGAATTAAAATCAGAAGGATGAGACTATAACAAGTAAGTAGTTATGTATAAGGAATATGTGATTATAATTATGCTGATTTTTAACTCAGAGACATAGAAAAAAACTGATCTGAATTTTAATTCTTTTAACATTAGGAAAGCCCTAAGGATAGTACTAGACCAATTTAAAGTTGAGGGTGATGTCTTTCTTGCATCTGATACAAACCAAGTAATAATATTGAGAAAAGATTCAAGTCTGATTTGTCTACAATCAGCTTCTCCCAGAAGTGGAAAACACAGCACACATCAAATTAATATTTCTGGAAATCAATTCTCCTTCATCTTTAATTATTTGTAATTTATCCTCATTTATTTTGTATGCATGTGTATTTTTTCTGTATGAGTAATGTGTTCCACAAGCAACATAAAAAAGGAATTTAAATAAAAGACCTTTACGCATTGATATTATTCATTGATATGAAAAGTCTTCAAAGTTAACGCATTATGACATAGAACACATTTAATCTCCTAGGCATTATTCTCTTCCTCTGAAATCTATTGGGTCAAATTTTGTAATCCTGAAAAATTTGCTTAATCTCTATGTGTTTGGAAGACTGTTGCTTGATTTTCCAATGAAAACCAACAAAAGTTATTTAATTTATATACAGGGAATTATTGATAGTTATTTTGGATTAATAATTTATATATACAGTTATCAAGGATTAATAAAATGACCATATAAAATAATGTTAAATCTAATTTTAATCTTTATGCATCATATAATTTTTCTCTCTTGAGATGTATATAATGCATGCATTTATTTATAATATTTAAAAGTATATGTATTATTTGCATTTAGATCAATTGCAGCTAAACTAACTGTGATGTATACATATATCAAACCCTATTTAATCTATCATTTCCACATTAAGATGTTATAATAAAGTTGCAAATAGAAAAATAATATGCTTTTTTTAGATAGTACTTGAAGACTTTTGTCCCATATATACTTTTTTCCTAAGGTCATTTAAAATAGTCACTTTACGGAACTGGAGAGATAGCAAAGCTGTAGAAAAGCCTTGAACACATTTGATTAGTTTCTTACAGCCCACAAGGAGTGATCCATAAGCATTGACAGGAATGGTCAAACTCAAACCAGCAAAAAACATCACTTTTCTTCTTCTGAAATAAAGTCTTAAAGGTCTGTTACCATAACTTTAAAATTTTAAGACTGCCTTTACTTTTTTAATTCAATTTTTATCTCTAAATTATTTTTTGTGCCTCAGAAGAAAGGGACAACCAACATTCTAAGTCTATCTCATAATTTTAGAAATAAATTACAGTGACTTTAAATACAATAAATATATTATATGTTATAATTGACAGTTTTGTCAGTTAATTTTATTATGAATTGTTTTATTATAATTCTGTTGAGAAGAAACATTCACATTGTATCACAGCATTTTTGAAATTTTCTTGCCATTAAAATTTCCAGGAAAAGTTCTGAAATATGAAAGATAGAGTTTTTGACTATAAGAAAGGTCTTTGTTTACCTCTTGCCATTTTCATCTATGTGTAAAGATTAACTTTGATCTTTTGTGGAAAAAATATGGTTATTTTACTGTAAATAAAATATATTTCATTGTCAGTTTTAAAACGCTTTAACCATATTATGTATAATTTATATTAAGTTCCTCCTCTGAAAATGATTTTTCCTCTTTAAATCAACCTTACGTGAATAAATATTAAGAAAGCAAAGTGGGGCCAGATGATACTATAAGAGTTAAGGTATTTTTCTTTGAATACAGACTGTTCTCATCATCTCTTGTTCACTTTCAGGATACCAGAGAGCTGGTAGTAAGCCCTGACCACCAGCCAGTATGGTACCCAAACCAAGTAAAATTCAGTAAAATTAATAAAAAATTTTTATTTGCAACCCATTTTATATACACACCAATCTACTTATATGATGGCTATATGCAAGACATCTTGATTTTGAAGATGAGATTACTACTCCATAAAATATTCTTGGAATGAAAATTAATAGTATTCTCTTGCAGATTTCTAATTAAAATCATCTGATACATACATTTTATTTAATATTTTGCAGACACAGGAAACTCACCAAAGTACTTTTAGGAACTTCTTCCCACAACATTAGGACAAACTGTCAGTGACACCAGTTAACACTTATCTGGAATTCTTGATCTCTGCAAATCTGGAATGGAGAGACAGGGGGAAAAATGAACCTATTTGAACACATCATTGACCGCTAGAGATTAGACTCTGAAGTCCCTTTGGCAGAAGCAGATCTCCTGGATCTCTGGGAATTCAGAACTTCAAATATACTCTGGAGCCAAATACAATTATTCTGAGTTTCCTTATAGAGTACTTTTCTTTGATTCAATAACTAAACCACACCTAGATAGAACCTCTTACTTAGGTTTCATTTATATTTATGTTCATTGAACATAAATTGAACATATTGAAAAATCACTCTACCATGTGCTTTCTGTTTTTCCTTTTATTTAAGCAAGTGATAAAGTTGTTCATATTTGAGTTCTAATCTTACAATGTAAAACATATGCTTTCAATTGATAAATCTTGAACAAAAATATTTAACTGAACAATAATGAATGAAGCAAATTAAGTAAAATTTGAATAAATTGTAATTAGTAGATATATTAGATAAAAAGAAGACAAATGCCAATGCACTGTAATGTATTATACAAAGAACCATCCATTTATCTATAACTATATTCCAATTAAGTTTTACTATGGATAAATAATATAACATTAACAAGTATGTCTGTATGCTCATACTTTGACTTCTATAAAACCGGCAAATAGAAGGAAAGCAAACTCATCGCTTAAATTTATAATTTATATTATAATTTATAATTTATAATTTAGAATTATAACATCTTCTCATTGTAAAATCACAATCCATGCATATGTCTTTCATTCAATGAATATCTTTGTATTCTTGAATGTGTAGAATATATTTTTGTTAAAAAATTTATGGCCACATAAAATAAAAATGTTCTTTGAAAATTATAATTTATAATATAAAGGAAGTGGCTACACAATTTGAGCTGATCATAAATAAAAATTTGCATCTTTGATTTAATTTTATTAATTAAATTTAAGTTCTAAAGAGTGCATTTTACTGGTTCTCAAACTACATCCACATATTGTGTTTGTTCCTGTTTTGTTTCTTTACTTCAAAGTAAGATATATGCAGTATGCATGGAAATTTGTTCGTAAGTTTTTGTTTCTACTATAATTTGGCCCTCCAAAGGTCTGAGGGACAGTAAACTGGCCCCATTTAAAAAGTTTGAGGACCACTGAATATATTATCATTTAAGTTTAAATGTTAAAAAATAAATGTATTTGGAGGCAGAGCAATAGTAGAGCAATGACATAGAAACATGTTTCTAGCTCCTTTCACTGCATTACATATCCTCCAAACTACCAGTCTACTACGGTTCTATGCAACTTCTCGTCAACTTCATTATTTTCTTAATACAAATATCTAGTAACAAGAAAAAGCTGCTGTTACCCTTCTAATATTTCCAATAAAATGAAAATGAATTGGTGTTTCTCTTGAGTGCTTTCTTCTACACAACTACAAAATAATTTTATTTTCATTGCTGTGGTGCTTTTCGTTTTTTTTTTTTTTTTTTTCTCTTCCTTCTAACAGAACCATCTTGTTTTACCTCACAAATTGAGGGAGAAGTAATGGAAGGTACCAAGACCAAAAGGTCGTGTGAACATTAAGTAGAAACAAAAACAATCAAACTTAAACACCAAAAATCCAAAGCCAACGACAACAGAATTGATACTCAATCTAAAAGCTAGACACACTTATACTGGCAGCCCTGTGGGTGGGGGAAGGAAGGGGAATATGGGACGCATGCTGGGAACAGGGATAGAGGGAGGACAGCATTGGCTTTGGGAATGCTCCTGATTCAATGTCACTATGTACCTAAAATATTACAGTGAAAGATTTGTAAAAAAAAAACCCATAAATAAATAATTAAAAAAGAATTTTTGTCAAGATATTATCTTAATGAGCATTGTCTTCTGAGTCTAGTATATTATATAGCATTGTAATGTAAAATCAGGGCAACCAACTTCTATCTCTACATACTACTGTGGACAACTAAATCAAGGAGTTATTATAAATATAGTAAAATTAGTACATTAATACTACTTAGATTTAGCACTGTAGTGGGAATCCATGGCTTCCAAACTCATTATGCACCTGCTTCTGTGGATAAAAGCATTAGAACATTATTCTAGACATATATAAAATAAAGTTGATTGGATACCTGCTCAATCTAAGCTGCTCTATCCATTGCTGAAGGTCTCTTTGAAGTAGAGAAGAAAATGTAAATTTTTGTTTCTCCTCTTCCACTCATTGTTTGTCTTCTAATCACTACAATTTTTGGCTATTGGCCTTCAGGATAACTATCATTTAGACCATTGTGCTGTTTCATACAGTTATTCTAAATATCACATATAAGTGATTTCATTTTGTTTTTATCCTTTTTCTGACTTCATTTAGCATCATATCTTCAAGTTTCATCCATGTTGTTACAAATTGTGTGGTGTCATCATTATTTACTGATATATAGAATTCCATTCTATATATATCACATCTTCATGATTCCCTCATCTACTATTGGACATCTAGGTTTATTCCAAGTCTTAGGTATTATATTGAGTGCTGCAGTGAATAGCCATGTCCATACATTTTTTTTTTTTTTTTTGGTTTTTGGGCCACACCCGGTAACGCTCAGGGGTTACTCCTGGCTATGTGCTCAGAAGTCGCTCCTGGCTTGGGGGACCATATGGGACACCGGGGGGATCGAACCGCGGTTCGTCCAAGGCTAGCGCAGGCAAGGCAGGCACCTTACCTTTAGCGCCACCGCCCGGCCCCGGTCCATACATTTTTTTGGGTGAATGTTTCTCTGTCTTGGCAATAGTTACCCAAGAGAGGAATTGCTGTATAGACAGCTCAATTTTGAGTTTAGTGAGAGCATTTCATACTGTTTTCCATAATGGTTGAATGAGGTAGCATTCCCACCAGCAATGGAGAAGCACTATTTAGTTATAAACTTAGTTATTTTAATTTACAGTTTATTTTGTCTTATCTTAAGTCAGTTCTTTTTCATAATATATGTGTGAACTTGACCATGCAATCATATAATTTATATAATTTTCATAACAAAATAGCATTTTTAATGATTGCAAATATCCTGAATACAAAATTATGCTTCATATTTTTGTTTTTATTAAATTAAAATTTTTGTAATTGAAAATATATATTTAATACTTAGTTGTGAAAGTAATTTCCCTTTTACAATAGTCTTTAAACATGCCTTATTTATAAATTATCTCCTAGAAAATATATTTCTGATCAATTTATATGTTTTTGATTAAGTAATATGATTACAGTTTACAAAGCTTTATAAATGTTACTTTTTTAAAGTAATTTTTATTGTGACCAACGTGAATTACAAATCTTTCACAGTAATATTTAAGGTACATAGTGACAATGAATCAGTGCTAGTCCTACCACCAGTGTTGTCCTCCCTCCACCACTGTTCCCAGCATGCATCCCATATCTCCCTTATTTGCCCCGTGGACTGCTTGTGTAAATATCAATTTAAATGGAGAAAGAACAAGACAAAAAAAAAAAGAAAACAAAAAAAAACATAAAAAAAAACAAGAAACGACAAAAGAAGCACCCAGCTACTAAAAATAACCATCATTATATAATAACCACGAGAACAAAAGAAAATAAAACATTAAAAAGAAGAAAAATGAGTCTAAAGGCATCTTCAAGGAGGAAACTGCACTCTCCAAGCAAGTGAATGCAGAGATTAACAGATGGGAATATATTAAACTGAGAAGCTTCTGCACCTCAAAAGAAATAGCGCTCAGGATACAAAAGCCCCCCACTGAGTGGGAGAAACTATTCACCCAATACCCATCAGATAAGGGGCTAATCTCCAAAATATACAAGGCACTGACAGAACTTTACAAGAAAAAAACATCTAATCCCATCAAAAAATGGGGAGAAGAAATGGACAGACACTTTGACAAAGAAGAAATACATATGGCCAAAAGACACATGAGAAAATGCTCCACATCACTAATCATCAGGGAGATGCAAATCAAAACAACTATGAGGTACCACCTCACACCACAGAGATTGGCACACATCACAAAGAATGAGAACAAGCAGTGTTGGCGGGGATGTGGACAGAAAGAAACTCTTATCCACTGCTGGTGGGAATGCCGCCTAGTTCAACCTTTATGGAAAGCGATATGGAGATTCCTCCAAAAACTGGAAATCGAGCTCCCATACGACCCTATACCACTCCTAGGAATATACCCTAGGAACACAAAAATACAATACAAAAATTCCTTCTTTACACCTATATTCATTGCAGCACTATTTACCATAGCAAGACTCTGGAAACAGCCAAGATACCCTTCAACAGACAAATGGCTAAAGAAACTGTGGTACATATGGAATATGGAGTCATGAAGTTTTCCTATACATGGATGTACATGGAATCTATTATGCTGAATGAAATAAGTCAGAGAGAGAGAGAGAGAGAGAGAGAGAGAGAGAGAGAGAGAGAGAGAGAGAGAGAAACGCAGAATGGTCTCACTCATCTATGGGTTTTAAGAAAAGTGAAAGACATTTTTGCATTAATAATCTTCAGGCACAAAAGAGCAAAAAGCTGGAAGTTACAGCTCACCTCATGAAGCTCACTGCAAAAAAGGGAGGATGAGTTTAGTTAGAGAAATAACTACGTTTTGAACTATCCTAACAATGAGAATGTATGAAGGAAATAGAAAGCCTGTCTAGAGTACAGGCGGGGGTTGGGTGGGGAGGAGGGAGATTTGGGACATTGGTGACGGGAATGTTGCACTGGTGATGGTGGTGTTCTTTACATGACTGAAACCCAAATACAATCATGTATGTAATAAAGTTGGTTAAAAAATATAAAAAAAAAGAAGAAGAAAGTAAAAGAAAAAATAGAAAAGAGAAGAAAATAAAAAATAAATAAAGAAAAAAATGAAGCAAGGTGGGCTGGTGTGGCAAGGTTTTGTGCTTTTATTTTTATTTATTTATTTATTTATTTATTTATTTATTTATTTATTTTTGCAGAGGCACAGTAAGTATTGGGGAAATTAGAATGGGAATTCCCTTGGCCTAAGAGATTCAGGGTTTCTCCACCCCTGAAGCATACTGCCATGGGAACAACTACAGGCTCCACACATGCTCATTTTCATACCCCAAGGTCTTTTTATGATGCCAGAATATTTTCTGCTGAGTTGTGGATGATAACATCAGACCTCTGTAGTGGGAGATCTTGTTATTTGCACAGGTCATAGGATGAAGCCAGGGATAGAGCCTTTCTTTACAGTTCTAGAAGTTCTGTTCCATCACTGTTGTTGTAATCAATTTTCTATAATTAGAGGTCTTGGTTTTTGCTCAGATCCTAGGACAAAGCCTAGGATGGAGTCGTTCATTTTGGTTCCAGAAGTTCTGTTCAGTAACAGTTGTCAAAGTTAGATCTCTGGAATTAGAAATATTCAGTTTTGTACAAACCCTAGGCCAAAACATAGGCTAGGATCTTTCTTATTGGTCCCAGGATAAGTTCTGTCCTATTTTTAGTTGTGATAGTCAAAGTCAGTCCTGTAGTTAGTGATCTTGATTTTTGTACAGATCAAAGGATGACATGTCTTTTGATTTCATCTTACTGTTAGGTGATGAGATAGGGTTACTTTGATATAATAATTATTTATTAATTTCCACCATACATTAATATTTATAAGTTTATATTTAATGTGTTGATTTGTTATTTACCATTGTTTTAAAACTCTATAGAATTTGGGGAGTTCTATTTACCATTCAAAACTTGATCATTTGCAGTCAACCACAGGAAATTAATAAAGACTATGAGTAACTTCACAACTGGGTTTATTCTTACAGAATTTTCAGACAACTCTGAGCTAGCAATCTTGTTTGTTTTTCTGCTCTTAGTCTTGTACTTGTTGGCTTTAACTGGCAATGTCCTCATTATAACTTTAACTTCCATAGATAATAGTCTCAACTCCCCCATGTATGCTTTCCTGAAGCAACTCTATTTTGGATCTATGCTATATATTACTGTTCCAAGATTTATTCTCAATTCTTTTTTTTTGCATAGAGAAAACAATTATTTCTAGGAAAACATTTAGCAGTGTTTTGCTCTCATTCTCTGTACTTCTGCTGAGATATCCATACTCACAGTGATGTCTTATCACTGCTATGTGCTCATCTTCCATACATTGCATAATGATAACATCATACCAGAGTTCGCTGCCCCCAAAATCATGGATGTCAGAACTTTTGTCCATGGAATTGTCAGTGTTTGGGTCCGCAGGACTATCTCTGAAGTCACACATGCAGCAGCTACTTTTTCCATCCTTTTCTGTGACCCTGAATATCCACTATTTCTTCTATGATAATAACCAGATCCTGAAACTCTCCTGCCTCCATGACTATCTTGCTGAGGTTGGTACGACTGTCTTCCTCTCTTTAGCAGCATTTTTCTGTGTCATCTTTATTGTATTCTCTTAAATGCACATAATTTCCTTTGTGCTGAAAGTGCCATCTGTGGAGGGAAGAGCCAAGGATTTTTACACCTGCATCCCTCACCTCGTTGTTATTTTCTTATTGTCTCAACAAGTATCTTTGAGTATTTAAAGCCTCATTCTGATTATCCAACTCTCTTGGACATTTTACTCACTATTATGTATAAAGGCTTTTTTCCCAAAATTTAATGCAATGATCTGTACTCTGAGAAATAAAGCCATCAAGTCAGCTGTAAGAAAAGTTTTTAAGAGAAAGAAATGACATAGGTGTTAGTAACATTTGTTTCTTTTCAAGAGAAAATTTTTTTTATTTTATTGGACAATAATGACATAATTTTTATGAAATAATAAACTTATTTAGATAATTTTGATGCAGAAAACTGGTTATAACTATTGGAGAAATTAAATATTTAGCATATATCTAAAAGGGTACATTTGTAAATATAATTGATTAAAATTAACTTACAGAAATCAAGGTAAATATAACTTCTTTTAAAATAAATTAATGACTTATGATTTTTATGACATAAAATGGTGATAATGAGTCTTTCATTTTTTGAAATTTTTTTTTCACACACAGAAGTTGTACATGTTATAGCTACCATATATACTCAAGTTCTGTATAAGCGAACTTGGCTTATACTCAGGTCATACAGCTTATTTGATTTAGTGCTTGCTCACCGAATCAAATGCACATAGTCTCCAGTCATCTTCTGCTGTCTGCTGGAGGGGGGCAGTGCTTCAGTTTAGTCCACAAGTCATGGCTGAGCTGAAGAGGTAGGCGTAACTGAATTGTATACCACTGAACTATTTAACCCACAATATTCTGCACTTTGTATGAGACCGACAGCAGTGATGATGATATCTGCGAAGTCAGTGATGATGAAAAAGTCTATGCTGATATCCTCACATCAGATAAAGCTGAAGCTTTGTTTGGACTTACAGATGAGAAGGAGGAGGAATCCAGTTTTAAAGGATTATAACCTTTGTGATTTAGCTTGATTACCTGCTAAGCTTAGATTTTTTGCACTTTATTAACAGTTTTAAAGTTATTGTTGCTAGTTTACAGTTTTTCTTTAACAATAAATATAAAAAACATTTAACCTACTGATTCCTCAATTGTTGTAATTGTGTAATTACATTACATTGTGTAATTAATTGTTGTAATTGTGTCACTTTAAATATTTCTGGATGTTTAGAGGTGCTAAGGGAGGCTTCTGGCCCTTTACAAGTCTTATTCTTTGTTTAAGTAAGTTCTGAGTACTCATAGATATTACATGATGTTCAAATACTAATTAAACAACCTGATAATATTCAATGGCTACTTGAACCCTCCCTATTAATTTTTTACTGTATTTAATGAAAATGCATCACATAGTTAAGCATAATACATGTTTCCAGATAAATGAAAGACAAGTTATTTAAAAATATAGAAAAAGTAAAGAAAAAATGTTAGAAAAGTTAAAAAAATTTAAAATTTGTATATCTCCAATGAAGTCATTCAAAATGGCAGATGATATAGTAAGCTCTTGTGTTTAGTGTCCATTCTGTTCATCTGGTGTTTTCCTATTGGGATGACAGCATCAAATAAATGAACTTGTCTGCAGTTCAAAACACTATTGTTGATTCTGCAGGTTTTGTGGAGGGTGACAGGCTGCCTGGAAAAAGGATGCAAAGGGAGGGTGTCTGGAAGTGATTCAAAAGGCCCTGGTGATATTAGTCCCCAAATGGATTACCCAAAGTTTGGTCAAATTTGTGTTTCTGGAAGAGAATTTTAGAGATGTAGTGAGGTGGGGCCATTGGCAAAATTGGGTAATGGATGCAGTGGGCGTGGCTTTTTCAGGGCAGGGGCTTGGTCCAACCTCTCATCCTGAAATTGATAGCTTTCTGCTGCATGGCTTGTACTCATGAATTGTCATGACTTGGTTTACAACTCATTCAACAGGAGTGAGTTCTCTAGAGCTCGTCTGGTGCAAAAATGTCTATTGCATTTTTGTGTGTGGTTCTGGAGCTTTCTTATTTATTTTCAACCTTTTTAGGCTTCAATTCACATATGTTGAAGCCAACCTTTCAAATCTCATTATTTCCCTTTACCATTTGCACTGGTAAAGGCAGGTGTTCTTTATATATCTGAAATCCAACTACAATCATGTCTGTAATCAAGGTGCTTAAATAAAGATATAGAAATAAATAAATAAAATAAAGTGCTAAAAAAAGAGCAAAAAATGCTCTGTAATACTTTGTCACTCATGAGAAGAAATATTTTAAGTAGTCATCTGTGTTAGTCTCAGATATATCAATTTTAGAATGGAAAAATGAATAAGGAGAAAATAAAATGTGTTGAAATAAAACATAAATAAAATACTGTTTAAAGCATCTTTTGCTAACAAATTTAAGAGATATCTCAAAATTAAGAAAAAAGTATTTGTTCACTCATAGTGATATACCCTCAAGAATACAAAAACACAATACAAAAATATCCTCCTATGTTCAGGGCAGCACAAATTACAATAGCCAGAATCTAGAAACAACCCATATGCCTGACAACAAATGAGTGGCTCATGATACTGTGGTATATCTATACAATGAAATACTATGCAGTCGGGCCACAGACCTCCTGGACTGAACACTTGGTCCAGGAGACTGAGACCCCTCCATGCCAGGTGGGTCTTTATGGTTGGCCCTGGCAACTCAGGCCCTGGGGGGCGGGCGGAGGAGGGAAACCCCTCCTCTTTCAATTTTCAAACTGGAGAGGGAGCTTGCAGTTGGACCCAGCAGAGCGCACATGCCAGGAAAACCGTCCCTTTTTTTTCTGGTATGTCAGGGTCTCTGGGCAGACAGTGGACCACAGACCTCCTGGACTAAACACTTGTTCCAGGAGACTGAGACCCCCCACACCAGGCGGATCTTCATGGCCGGCCTGGCAACTCGGGCCCTGGGGGGAGAGTGGAGGAGGGAAACCCCTCCCCTATGCATACTGGACCCCTGTATTGTTTGCTACAAATACTATTTTTCAAAACCACGCAGGCGCATATAGTTTTTAAGCATTATCCAAAAACATTCCTTATCCTAGACTGTTCCTAGGAATGAAATCAGGATGCCCAAGATTTGGATAAAACACTCAAATAGACCTTTATTCTCTAGTCTTTGCGTGGACGTGATTTTTCATATTGACTCCAAGACTAAACCATAAACAGTCCATCTATATATTGTATATCATGTATTGCCTCTCCCCTAACCCCTGTGTCTCTCCTACCCCCTTATCCCCCAACCCTGAATCATTATCTTCCTCTTATTTAACCCTCTTTATCCTCAGTTCCTAACTGGGGAGACATCAAGACTGACCTTATGCCCCAACAGACCACCATACAGCTCCTCATTGAAAGACACCATCTCGGTCCCCATCTCATGCCTCGACAAAGAACTACAACCAACACGCCTGCTGACCCATGCTTGGTGGCCCCTCTTGCCCCATCAAACTATGGACTGTTGCATGATACCGGAATCAGCTTCAGCAAAACCCCTAGTTCAAGGACAATATAGGGTTCTGTAATGCCGAAAAAAAAGTCTCAAACTCAACTATCACCTGTTGTCTTCAAATACCTTTGTTTTCTTTCTTTCTTTTTTCTTTTTAAACACAGGTTTATTTATCTGTTCTATTTTAATGTATTCATATTTTTGCTATCATTATCATGTTTGGTGCTGCTTGGTACTAAAGCCTTGCCTGGGAAAAATGGCAGATCAAAAATGGACCACAGAAAGTGTGAGTATAACCAGTCATCCTTACCCAGAATAGCACCAGCAATCCAACATGAAACCATACGTTTTTGTATGGGCACAGTAAACAAGGGGAAACCATAGACACAGAAATAAGATCTTATCTTCTAGGGATAAGACCTTACACTTTTAATAACACTATGGTGCCTCCCATCCTGGACCTGTGTCATGTGGATACAACCCAGTCTCCAGGAGATTGGACAGTGGCAGTTCAACTCCAAACCCCAGATCCCAGATGTAAAACTGATACAGCTCTGGGCAGCAACTCCAGGAACCAACTCTATTGGGAGAATTATAGCACAGCTCTGGCACTAACTTGTACCAGTTATGAAACGACAATGAGGAAATGACAACTTGACCCAAGACCAAGTTGTCTTATCACCTCACCTAACACTGGATGGAAACCAGAAGATGTACTGTCTTTTGAACAGTGAAAAATAAGAGCACCATGTACAAAAAACTGACTTTGACAGCTGCGACTGGGCAGAACTATCCTGGGGACTGATAAGGAAAACCATGCCCTAGATTGTGAACCAGAACTCTTATTAAAAAAAAAAAAAGGATTTCTTATTGAAGAGGCCCAACTTGGACAACAGAGACTGAGCAGAACCCTTAGATTTATAATATCCCATACTTCGGCTTGGAGACTGAATGAAAACAGGGAGCATCTGATACAGAAGACTGTACACAACAATGAAGGAACAGAACCTTTAGAACCGTAAAAACTCTAACCTAGACCCTGTCCTAGGAGCTGTACAAATGCCAAGAACGCTGGATACAGTGGCCTTATTGTCTCACCCACAACTGAGAGGAAAGTTTCCTGGCACCACATACAAAGCCCTTGGGATGAGGTAATGAACACCTATGGAGCCAGGGTTGATCCCATGATGGTATGCTTCAAGGATGGAGAAGCCCTGAATCTCCTAGGCACGGAAATTCCCATTCTCCCCCAATGCTTACTGTGCCTATACAAAAAAAAGTGGAGGGAATGCCGAACCCTACCACTGCAGCACCCCTTTTTTCTTGTTTTGTTTTGATTTGTTAGTTTTTTACTTTATTTTCTTTTTTTCCTCCACTTTTCTCTTCCCTTTTCACTCCTGTGATTATTATTTGGTGATTTTTTTCCTTTTCTCATTAGCCAGGTGCATTTTTTTCTTCTTTTTCTCTTTCTTTTTTTGGTAGTTGCGGCCAATTTTTTTCCTCTTCCTTTTTTTTCTCTTTTTTCTTTTTTCTTCTTATCCTTTTTATTGCAAACGACAACAGAATAGACAATCTACAACAAGCTATAAAGTGGAAACTAGTTGCACTAGTATTCTGGGGGGAAAAGGAGGGAGATATGAAATGCATGCTGGAAACGGGGGTGGAGGGAGGACAGCACTGGGGTGGGAGTGCCCCTCATTCATTGTCACTATGTACCATAAATAATGCTGTGAAAAATAAAAATAAAAAAATACTATGCAGTCATTAGAAAAATTGAAAATGAAATTTGCTTATACCTGAATGGTTATGAAGACAATTATGTTGAGTGAATGCAGTTAGAGTAGAGAAGGGTTCACTATGGCAATGATAGGTGGAATTGATTGCTCTGGACAACAACTCAGTGTTGAAAGGGGAGAAAGTGACACACAGGCACACTTCATTGAGAATAGTGCAGACCACAATGCCAAAAAAGAAGAAAGAGACAGAGAGAGTGAGAGAAGCAAATTGCTTACTCTTGAGATAGGCAGGAGGGATGGAAGGAAAACAAGGTGCACTAGTGAGGGATGGTGTATATTGTATGCCTTAAAACAACAATTTTGTAACCATGGTGCTTAAATAATGTAATTAAAAAATAAAAATGTATCTATATAAATATACTGACATTAAAATGGAAAAATTCATAGACACAATTAGCAGTAAATAGGTAGATGTATTATTACATAGATTAGCATCTAAATTAATAAATTGTATTTACATTTATTTAATAACAAAATTATGAAAGTAAATGATAGTTTGGTTTCAAAGTAGAAAATAAAACAAAGGCATAGTGATCAAGAAGCATGGCATAGGCAGACTTTCTGAGCAATGGATCAGAACAGAATATTCAAAATAAATTCCCATCTATATAGTCAACTAATTTTTGTCAAAGGAGCTAAGAACATGAGATGGTGTAAAGTCAGGTTTTTAACCAAATGGTGATGGATAACCACATGTAAGGAATTAAAACTGCATCTGTACCTCTCACCTCACATAAAAGTCACTTCAAAGTGGATCAAAGACCTTAATCAGACCAGAATTTATAAAGTACAAGAGGAAAATATGAGCAGAATGCTCCAAGACCTCGACACAAAGGAGTGTCCACATTGGAATATGCCTCTGGAATATCAAGAAAATCAACATGAGACAAATGAGATTATATTGAATAAAGAAGGTCCGGTATGGCAAAAAATATGGGCTAAAATGAAAAGACAGCTGAGTGGAAGAAAATATTTTTACTAAACAGTCAAATTGTTGACATCTAGAATATAAAGTACTCACAGAAATCAACAACAATAAAAATCTTAAAACCTGGGGAGAGAAAATTAACAGAAGCTTCTTGGAGGAAGACCATTGAATGGCCAATAGGCATTGGGAAAATGGCTAATAACTTATTAGGGAAATCAAAATCAAGACAAGAATAGGATAGACCAATGAGAATGGTACATATCAAAAATATTGGGCACAATTGGTGTTGCTTGGTATCTAAGTTTTTCTAACTTCCATTTCTGGTGGGAATTCTCACCAGTGGATGAGAAAAAGGAATTCTCATCCACTACTGGTGGGAATGTTGTCTAGTTTACACTTCTGAAAAATACTAGGCAGGGCTGTCAGTAAACTCAGATGAGCTTCCACATGACCCAGAAATTTCAGTTTGGGTATGTGTCCCACGGACAGAAAAACATTCACCACATTATTCACTGTAGCATTCAGTACAATAGCTAAGATTTAGAATCAACCTAAATGTCTAACAGCAAATGAGTGATCATGAAGATGTGGTGTATAGACACAATGGAATACTACATAGATGTAAAGAATGAAGAAATCATGCAATGCACTCTACCATTGATGGAACAGGAAGATATAATGTTAATTGAAGTAAACCAGAAGAAAGATAAACACAGGAAGATTTCACATATATGTAGTATTTCCAATAAATGGATGAGAGAAAAAAATGGTTTAAATGGGAAATTCCTAGATAACGCTTGGCCTCATGGAGGAAGAGAGGGCAAAAATAGAATGGAAGTAGAGGGAGAAGACACAAAAGAAAAGTAACAAGGGTCGAAGTACGAGTCAAGGGGAGTCATGAAGATCAGAGTTGATTATAGAGTTAAATATCCAAATCACAGAGTCAACAATACTGAACTCATGAGATCCAAACATTTAATAGAACCTCAAAGATGCATTTAACACACCAGGCTGGTGGGTGTTTGGGAAGGGAACCTGGCATATTAGTGGAAGGAAAGTAACACTGGTTTGGGTTTGATGCTGAAACATTTTATATCTAAAACAACTTGAAATAACTTTGTAGATTACTGTGATTTAATAAAATAAAGCAAACAAAACCATCATTTTCTTTTAGAAAACAAAATAATAATCTTTTTAAGTGACTAAATAGAATGATCCCCATTGCAACCCAAGCTCCAATACCTTCTGGACCTAACTACACTTCACACTCATTGAATAGTATTATTCATATTTCCAAACACCAGCCGAAAAAAAAGACAAAGATAAGGGGTCCTTACTGGAAATAGACAGCTAGAACTACCTTGACATTTTTTCCAATCAGGAAATAATTTTTTGATTCTCATTTTTAAAGTGACATTTCAAAATAAGCAAAATTATATTGTTATGGTATGGAATTAACCTCATCGAGAGAAACTTGATACTGTGGATAGAGACATTGATGAAGTTGATGGAAGTTGCATAGAAACAGTTAAATGGGTGGTTTGAATCATGTGCATGGTGGTGAAGGGAGCTAAAGAGCATGTATTTAAATTTTTACCATTATTTTACTCTTGCTTTGACCCCAATACATTTATTTTTTGACATTTAAACTTAATGAGCTACACTGGTGAAGGGGGGTATTCCTTCCTAAAACTGAAATACAACTACAGACATATTTGTAATCATAATTTTTAAATAAATGTATTATTAAAAAATAAAATAAAGTTGAAACAATAAAAATAAAAAAGAAAAAAATAACTTTTTAAGATGCAAAATTATATACTATATATAACTTTTAAAAAATAAATAAATATGTACCTAAAATATTACTATGAAAGATTTGTAAGCCACTTAGGTCAAAATAAAAATTATCTAAAAATTAAAAACAACAACAATAAATCAACAATAAATAAATAAAAGAATCACTATTATTTAAAAAACCTTAATGAGAAAAATATAACCAATTTAAATTAGTTTTTATATCTTACAAATGAATGAGATTATTCTATCGATGACTCTCTGACACATTTTACTCAGCATAATAATCTTCATATCTATCCACATACAAGCAACTTTTATAACTTTATTTTTTCCTAATGGGTGCATAGTATCCCATTGTGTACATGTAACACTGTTTCCTTAGACACTTATTTGTTGTCAGAGACCCGGTGGGGGAAGGAATGGGTGTGGTAGAAAGGAAGTGGGGAACATTGATGGCAGGAAAGGTGTACTGGTGAAAGGTGGTCTGGATTCTATGACTGAAATCTAACTTTGAGCTATTTTGTAACCAAGGTGCTTAAATGAAGCAGTTATATTAAAAATAAAAAATAAAAATAAAAGAACAAAAATAAATTAACCTTCTTATGTATTTAATTAATAAACTAATCAAATTTTGGAAAAATGTTTAAATTTTCTTTTGAATGTAAAGTGCAGACCTACCTACATATTTATAAATTATAATTTTCTGATAGAACCAATTTTTTTGTAGTTGCCTATATTGTTAGAATCTGGTTTTTTTATTTTATTATTTTTTTCTTTTGGTTTTCAGGCCACATCGGATGATGCTCAGGGATTACTCCTGGCTATGTGCTCAGAAATTGCTACTGGCTTGGGGGATCATATGAGACTCCAGGGGAT
Organism: Suncus etruscus; assembly: GCF_024139225.1. Taxonomy (NCBI): domain Eukaryota; kingdom Metazoa; phylum Chordata; class Mammalia; order Eulipotyphla; family Soricidae; genus Suncus; species Suncus etruscus. Next base: position 57,907,478 of record NC_064865.1, read on the forward strand.
AGAAGCACGGCCTGTCTTAGGTTAGCTGCATGGAAGGCAAACGCCTTACTGCTTGCACCACCGCTCTGGACCCAGAATCCGGTATTTTAACAGAAATATATTATAAAATTTCCAGAAAACAGAGGCATGCCTTGAATGGAAGACATTTGTATAGATTGTGATTTACAATGAAAAGATGTCACCATTCCACATTGGATCTATTTTAAGCAATGACTTTGTTTTCATTTTATTTGATTTAATAGGACTTGAACTACCTGAGCACACAGACATACTTGTTGTCAATGTCATATTACTTACTCAGAGTAAAGCAATTAGGATACAGTTGTAAATAAATGGATATTTCTTTGATCCATTTATCATCCTATTGACATTTATCTCCTTTCACACAATGTTTCTATTACAATTATGTCACATTTTAATTAATATCTAATTAATTGAATAATTCAATATAATTTTTAAATATTTTGGTATTTTCCTTTCCTTAATGAAAGCACGCATTAGAGTGATTATCAATAATTTGGCCCAATGAAAGTATATAAAAATAAAATCTAAGTAAATGAGGTCATAACTAGGTACTGTTATGTTTCTAAATAAAAAAAAAATAATCTGCAAGGGAACTCAGAATAATTGTATTGGGCCCCAGAGTATGTTCAAAGTTCTAAATTCCCAGAGACCCAGAAGGTCTACTTCTGCCAAAGAGATTCATAGTCTAACCTCTAGTGGTCAATGAAATATTGAAATTGGCTCATTTTTCCTCTCTTCAGTCCAGATTTGCAGAGATAAAAAACTTCAGATATGTGTTAACTGGTGTTCATGACTACTTGTCCTCATGTTGAGGGAAGTTGTTCCTGAGTGTTCTCTGGTGAGTTTCCCAAGAATTGCAAAACATTAAGCAAAACCTATGTATTCAGATGATTTTTATTAGGAATCTGAAAGAGACATTGTAAATTTTGTTTCTAAAAATCTTTTGTGGAGTAAAACTCTCATCTCCTAAGCAATATTTTTTTATTTATAGCCATCATCTAAGTAGATTTGTATGTTCATAGAATGAGTTCTAAATATAATTTTTTATAATTATTTTAAATTTTATTGTAACCTCGGTTTGTATACCATACATGGTGGTGGTCAGGGCTTACTGCCAGCTCTGTGCTCAGCTATAAATCCGGAGTGTGAACAGGCGACCACAAGAGATGATGGGAATCAAACAGCGGTGGTTTTGAATACAAGGCAAAAGACCTTACCCCTTGTAGTATCTCTTTGGACTGACTTTGTATTCTTAATATTTATTCACCCTTGTAAGATTGATTTAAAAAGGAGAAATAATTTTTGGAGATCCAGTACAAATTATGCAAATATGGTGAATGCATTTAGAAATGGACAATGGAAAACACTTTAAATACAGCGAAATAACATTTTCTTTGTTCACAAAGGACTAAAGTTAATCTGTAGAGAAAAATTGGAAGTGCAGAATGATAATTGTTATAGTCACAATCACTACCTCATTCCATCTTTTTAAACTTTTTCTGGAAGAAATTCTATGGTGAGAAAAATAAAAAATACTGTGATGCAATGTGACATTTTTTCTCAGAATTATAATAAAATAATTCTTAATAAAATTAATTGATAAAATGGTTACATGTTTCATATGAAATATTTTTTGTAATTAAAAGTACTTTAATTTCTATTTATAATTATGTAATGGACTCAGAATTTTGTTTGTCCCTTTCTTATGTGAACAATGAATAGTTGAGAGACAAAAATTGAATTAAAGAGGGAAAGTCTATTTAAAAATTCTGTCTTACAGTAATAGACCTTTAAGACTTCATCGTAGATAAATATAAGTATGCTTTTAATTTGTTTTATGATCACCTCTGGCAATGCTCACATCAGGGACCACTCCTAGTGGGCTTGGAGGTTCACCTGGGAGCCAGAGATAGAACCAGAGTAATTGGCTCTTTGATCAGAAATCACTCATGTCAGACTAGGGGCCATATGGGATGCAGGGAATTGAACCCGGGTCTGCTGCGTGCAAGACAAAAGCCTACCTGCTGAGCTATTGCTCCAGCCCCATAGATATGAATTATTGAACAATAATAACATTTAAAGTAAATGAAAATTATTTCCATAATACAAAGTGTTTTTGGTAGGCATTCATCTAGAAAATTAAGGAACATTCTCTCAAATACATAGAGATGGAACAAATTTCTAAAGACTACAAAATTTGGTCCCATGACTTTGAGAGGAAGAGAAAAATGCCTAGGTGAATAAATATGTATTTATTATGTCAAGAAGCATAATCTTTTAAGACTTTTCATATCAGTATCTATACAAAGTTTCTTAGTTTAATTTAATCTTACTTTAATTTAGAGCCCATTTTTACATAAAAGGAATTTATTCATTTATACAATACTCAATGTCCCTTTGTTGCATATACTAATTGGAATATATCTCTAGTCTCATGCATAAGTTAATATCAGACAGCCAAAATATTGTCATTTCCTAAACACTACATGCTTTAAAAATCACTTAAAATAATTTCAATATAACAATAGATATTTTATGTGAAGGAAAATATAGTTTTTAAAAATAAGTTATTTAAACACAGTGGTTACAAAATTGTTCATACTTCACTGGTGCACTTTTACTGTCTTTAATGTCCTGAGTTATTCTCATATCAATCCCTACCACTTCTGATATCTGAGGAAGGCATTTTGCCTCTCTCTCTCTCTCTCTCTCTCTCTCTCTCTCTCTCTCTCTCTCTCTCTCTCTCTCTCTCTCTCTCTTTCATTTCTTTTGGACACCGTGGTTTGCACTAGTGTTAAGTTAAGGGTGCCATGCCTGTCATTTTAACCCCTTCCACACACAGATATTGTCCAGAGTGATAAGTTCCAACTATTATGGTCATAGTAGACCTTTTTCTACTCTAACTGCACTCACCAGTCTTTGATTTACAGCCTATTTTTTTGTCTTAACATATATCTGCTTTTTTCAATATATTTTTTATTTAAACACCTTGATTACATACATGATTGTGTTGTTTGGGTTTCAGTCATGTAAAGAACACCACCATCACCAGTGCAATGTTCCCATCACCAATGTCCCAAGTCTCCCTGCTCCCCACCCAACACCCGCCTGTACTCTAGACAAGCTTTCTATTTCCTTCATATATTCTCATTATTAGGATAGTTCGAAATGTAGTTATTTCTCTAACAAACTCATCCCTGTTTGTGGTGAGCTTCATGAGGTGAGCTGTAACTTCAAGCCCTTCTCCCTTTTGTGTCTGAAAATTATTATTGCAAGAATGTACTTTCATTTTTCTTAAAACCCATAGATGAGTGAAACCATTCTGCATCTTTCTCTCTCTCTGACTTATTTCACTCAGCATAATACATGTATAATACATGTACATCCATGTATAGGAAAATTTCATGACTTCATCTCTCCTGACAGCTGCATAATATTCCATTTTGTATATGTACCACAGTTTCTTTAGCCATTTGTCTGTTAAAGGGCATCTTGGTTGTTTCCAGAGTCTTGCTATGGTAAATACTGCTGCAATGAATAAGGTGTAAGGAAGGGATTTTTGTATTGTATTTTATTTATTTAAATATATGACAAAACTTTACCAAAAATGTACATGATTCAATTTCTTTCTTGATAGAATAGTAGTTTTTGAATTATTATAAATACATTCAATATAAAATCATACTTTATATTTCTCTTGTTTTATTGAATTTAAAATTGTTGTAAGTAATCCAAAGTATATATATCCAATACTCAATGGTACAGTTTTCCTTTTTACTTGACCTCTTTGTAGTTATTTTCCTGAAAACATATATATGATTAATTCATATGCTTTTGGGTTATTATATGATTATAATAAAAGCAAAGCCATATAAAATAATCATAATTAATTATTAAGCTGTCAAATACTTAAAATTTATATTTTTATATTATTTATAGATAGTTAGTTTTAAATTAAAGGTTTTATTAATTTACCATTGTTTAATAACTTTATAGAATTGGGGGAATTCTACTTACCATTCAAGACCTGGTCATTTGCAGTCCACCAGAGTCAGAAGTTAATGAAGACTATGGCTAATTTCACAACTGGGTTTTATCTCATGGGTTTTTCAGACAACCCTGAGCTAGAAATCTTCTATGGTTCTCTGTTCTTAGTCCTGTACTTGCTGGCTTTAACTGGTAACATCCTTATTATCACGTCAACTTCCATGGATGACAATCTCAACTCCCCCATGTATTTCTTCCTGAAGCATCTCTCCTTTCTGGATCTCTGCTATATTTCTGGGACTGTACCAAGATTTATTTTCAACTCTTTCTTGCATAGAGGAAACATTTCCTTCGGGGAATGTGTTGTTCAGTGCTTTTTTTTCACACTCTGTGCTCCTGCTGAGATGTCCATGCTCACAGTGATGTCCTATGACCGTTATGTGGCCATCTGCCTTCCACTACACTATGACATCATCATGAACTTCAGAACCTGTGTCCATGGAGTCATTGGAGTCTGGGTCAGTGGGGTCATATCGGGAGTGATGCACACAGCAGCGACTTTCTCCATCCAATTCTGTGGGCCCCAGATCATTCATCAGTTCTTCTGTGATATTCCACAGCTTTTGAAACTCTCCTGTTCTAATGACTATATCAATGAGGTTGGTGTGTCTGCCTTCCTATCTTTGGTAGCATTTCTTTGTGTCGTCTTTATTGGATTCTCCTACATACACATATTTTCCTCTGTTATGAGGATGCCATCAGCAGAGGGCAGAGCCAAGGCCTTTTCCACTTGCCTCCCCCACCTTGTTGTTGTCTTATTATTTGTTTTTACAGGTGTATTTGAGTTTTTAAAGCCCCATTCTAACTCTCCAACTGTGTCAGACATATTGCTCACTATTATGTATACAGTCATTCCCCCAACCTTCAATCCAGTGATCTATAGCCTGAGAAATAAAGCCATAAAGTTAGCTATCAGAAATCTTTTTAAGAGAATCAAAGCATAACTGTGTTGGTGACATTTATTTCTTTTCACTGAGAGAAAAATGTAATATTTTATTGGACAATATTTTAGTAATTAATTAATTTTAGAAAAAATTTAATGGGAAAGTTTTGTTTGCATACTGTGGGAATAATTAAATATTTAAAAGGTATCTAAAAGAGTACTTTATAAATATAATAAAATTAACGTATTGATATTTGAGGGTAAAAATACAAATTCCTTAATAATATTTAGATGTTTTTATTGAAAGCACTGTGATTTACAAAGGTACTACTCATAGTCAAGTTTTAGACATGCAAAATTTCAGCAATAATTCCATCACCAGTATCAATCTCCCTCTGCCAAGTGTTACCAGATTCTATTTTATGCCATCTCCCCATCCCAGACTGCCAACATAACAGGCCTGTTTTTTTTAACATTGGTTGTTAATGTTTGAGTCTCATAATTTCATTGTCATTGACTCATTGACTTGGATATTTAATTCTGTCCTTTCTTAACCCCATTAATGCACCTGAGTGAGTCATTTTGGCACTGTCACCCGTTATTCCACATTCATCTTTCTTCTCACTATGCACTGAGACTGAGTGTTCTCAAAAAAACAATTTAAACCATTGCATTAATAAATGCAGTTATTATAAATACCAAATATAACTGATATCCTCTTGTATTTATCCTTTTTTTTAGCTTGCTGCATTTAACATAGCATCTTTTAGTTCTATCCATGGTGCATTATTGCATGGTTGCATCATTTCCTACAGCTATCCAGTATTTCATTGTATATATACACCACATATTCATGATATACTCATCTGTTGTTGGACATCTAGGTTGATTCCAAATCTTATTAATTGTATTGAATGCTGCAATGAATGTGCGCATGTTGTTGTGGATGAATGGTAACTTTCTTATCTTAAACCAATGACAGTGACTTATAATTGTTATAATGTAAAATGGTGACTATGATTCTTTTCCTTTTTTAAAAAATATTTATATACTGTGGTTTACAAAATTGCATAAAATATAGTTATTTCTGGCACTCAGTCTTCCAACATCAATCCAATCAACCATTTCTTCCACTATTGTCCCTGATTTTCTACTCTGCCCCTTAGTATGTATAGATAATTTTCTTATTATTGCCTGTTGCAATTACATGATAATGGAGTTATTGAAAGAATACCTTCAGTAAAAGATTTGTAAAAATGGTCCTATTTCACATTGGGTTCAATAAATCATTATCTTAAGATTTACTAAGTTGTTTGTTAGTTGAGTATTCATGTTATTAGTTTTGTTTAGTGATTTGGTTGGTTTCTAAGATCATTTCACATATTATTTGGTGTTTTACTACTGGGATATCAGTTTGGAAATTTGGGGAGATTGGGAATGCAGTGATAGTTCAGTGTGTAGTGCTTATGCCATGCATGTGGCTGACCCAAGTTTGATCTCCAGCATCTGTATGTTCCACTAAGCTTGCCATGAGTGATTTCTGAGCACAGTGTCAGAGCAATATCTGAGCACTGCCATGAGTAGTCCCCAACATAGAATATTTTAGATGTGTCACATGGCTGCTACATATGTGGCCATACATTCCAGGAATTCAGGATATGTGGAGTTGGGATGATGGCCTGATATGGCAATGACCGTGGTAATGGCTACTAGTGTCTTTGGAAGTAGATAGGCATGGGTGTTGGGGTGGGGGAGGATGTCAGCCTTTACTTCAAGAAGAACCAAGATTTCTTTTTCCAAAAAGAGAATGCCTTGAGTTTTTGGTGATTAGGTGTTTCAGCAGAGGATAGTGGATAAGTGATAAAGTAGGGGCATAGGTGTGAAGGCAGTTGTGGGTGTGAGTGAAGCTGTAAAGGCTTTAGCGGGATGAAGTACTTGCCCTGCTCCCTTCTAAAGTTCCCCAGAGTCATCAAATATAAGATATGTTTACCCATGAGTTTTAGTCCCATGGCTTCTTTACTTTGTTAAAGGAGTTTATGTAACTGGCAGATGAGTTGACATAGTGGTGATTGTGGTCATGATTGTCACTGCTGGCACTTCTCTAAGTGCAGAGGTTTTAGGGAAGGCTATTTACCCTAACAGAGGCTTTCTTTTATTTTCAGTAAGTTCAGAGGACTCATAAATATTACATAATATTTAACAACTGTTCAGCTAACCTGAGAATCAACAGTCATTGGTTGCTTGGAGCTTCTTTATTGCTGTTCAGCCTTTATGAGTTTCAATTCACATATATTGATATCACCTTCATAAACTGTCATTTTCTCTCATTTTTACCATTTCACATGCACATTATCACTCATGGGAAAGTAACATTTAAAAACCCATCGGTGAGATTCTAAATTATGCCAGTTTTTTTGTTTGTTTTTATTTTTGGGCTCAGGTGTTTCTCTTGGCTATGAGCTCAGAAATTGCTCCTGACTTGGGAGACCATATGGGACACCAAGGATTGAACCCAGGTCCCTCCTGGGTCAGCCATGTGCAAGGAAAACTCCCTAATACTGCTGCAATTGCTCTGACCCAGATATGCCAGTTCCAGGATTGAAAATAAACAAAAGAAAAATAAAATATTAATATCTTAAAATAAAAACAAAAACATTGTCTAAAAGTCTCTTTTGCAGGACATGAGCAATAGCACAGTGGTAGACCCTTTGCCTCGCACATGGCCAATCTAGGACAAACCTTGGTGCCATCTCTGGGCATCCCATATGGACCCCAGAGCCAGGAGCATTTTCTGAGTGCATAACCAGGAGTATGCCCTGAGTATCACAGGGTGTGGCACAAAAAGTAAAAACAAAAACAAAAAACAAAACTATTTTGCAAAAAAGTTTAAAAGATAACTCCAAATTAAGTAAATAAAACAAAAACGGGGGCCAGAGCAATGTGCAGGGTGTAAGGCAGGGGTCTCAAACTCACCCATACAACATTTTGTGGCCCGCGGCCAGCCTTCAAATATCGCAGTATTCGCAATTATTCACTTACCGAATAATCGCAATAAAAATCGCATTAAACATTTGCATACCCCCAAATGTTTAATGCAATTTTTTTCTTACTAATGTTTTTCTTATTAATCTTTAATGCGATTTGTATTGCGATTATTCGGTAAGTGAATAATCGTGAATACTTCGCGCCTAGCGCAGACGTCATTTCCACTGCTCCTGCCCGCTGTCCCTTGCATTATCAGAGGCCTAAGGGAGAGAAGGGAGAGAAGAAAGAGAAGTTCATTACAGAATTAGATTTTGCCATACCTTCATCACGACTTCATCAAAGCTTGCAGTGAAGAGAAAGATTGATGATGAGCACAGACAATTTCAGGAAAAGTGGGAGGTGCAGTATTTCTTTGTTGAGCACAGGGGCATACCTACATGTCTTATTTGCTCAGAGAAAGTTGCAGTGCACAAGGAATACAACTTGAAATGCCATTATTCAACTAAACATGCTGAGGAATGTGCAAAATATTAAGGAAATGGGAGAACCAAGTGGGTTGCCAGTCTTAAAGCATGTCTAATGAGGCAACAAGATTTCTTCAAGAAAGCAACCAAAGAGAATGTTGCATCAGTCAAAGCTAGTTTACATGGTTAGTGAGAAAATTGCTAAGGCAGAGAAATTATTCACAGAAGGAGAGTTTGTTAAAAAATGCTGTTACAGGCTGCAAGTATTATCTGTCCGGAAAAGAAAGGTCAGTTTAGCAAAATCAGCCTTTCTGCCAACACTGTGCAGAGCACATTTCTAACATGTCAAGTGACATTTATCATCAACTGTGTGAGAAAGCCAAATGTTTTGATGCGTACTCAGTTGCTCTTGATGAGGGCACAGATATAACAGACACTGCATAGCTCACAATTTATGTCCGTGGTGTTGATTGCAATTTTGAATTGACAGAGGAGCTGCTCACAACAATTCCAATGCATGGCCAGACCACCGCTAATGAGATATTTTGGCATCTGTGTGATGCCATTGAGAATGCAGGTTTGCCATTGGAGAGGTTTGTTGGAATAAAAACCGATGGAGTGCCATTGATGACAGGGAGGAAATATGGACTGGTGGCACTTGTTCAAAAAAAACTTAAAAAGGAGGGTGTGGAGAAGGCCATTGCTCTTCACTGCATTATCCATCAGCAGGCCCTTTGCAGTAAATGCCTGCCGTGTGACGATGTGATGTCTGTTGTTCTGAAATGCATCAACCAAATCAGATCTGTGCTTTTTTTTTTAGAGGAAATGGAGTCAATATAGAAATGTGCTCTATTTCACTGAGGCACGTTGGCTCAGCGAAGAAATGTCCTGGAAAGATATTTTTTTAAAATATGGAACGCTTCACGAACCTGCGTATCATTCTTGTGCAGGGGCCATGCTAATCTTCTCTTTATCACTCCAATTCTAATATACATGCTGCCGAAGTGAGCACATGAAAAGATTTTTTGAGTTGAGAGAAGAAGTGAAAGCCTTCATTGAGAAGGATGGGAATGCTGTTTCTGAGTTGAGTGATCACAAATGGCTCATGAATTTAGCTTTTCTTGTTGACATCACACATAAGCTGAATGTACGAAATAAGATGTTACAAGGCACAGGGCAGCTTATCAGTACTGCCTATGACAACGTGAGAGCATTCTCCACAAAACTTGTGTTATGGAAATTCCAGCTCTCTCAGACAAACCTTTGCCATTTTTCAGCATACAAGGAACTTGTGGATGCAGGCATACCATTCAGTGGTGAGAAATATGTTGATGCTATTTTTAAGCTAGAGAAGGAATTTGATCACAGATTTGCAAACTTCAAAAAGCACAGAGCCACTTTCCAATTTTTGTGGAGCCTTTTCCTTTGATGTGCAAGATGCCCCTCCTGTGCTTCAAATGGAGCTCATTGACCTGCAATGCAACTCTGATCTCAAAGCCAAGTTCAGGGAGATTAGTAGAAAAGCAGACATGCATGGGCAATTTTTGAGAGAATTGTCCCCTAGCTTCCCTGAGCTTTCCCGAATGTTCAAGCGCACCATGTGCCTTTTTGAGAACACATATTTGTAAAAAAGTTATTCTCCACATTAAACTTCAATAAATCAAAGTACAGGTCTAGACTTAATGATGATCATCTTCAAGCCATACTTAGGGTTTCAACTGCTTCCTCTCTAAAGCCAAATGTGGTTCAGATTTGTGAGAAAAAGTGCTGTCAAGTCTCTGGCAGCAAGGAATAGCAAAAGATGCCATGTTCAGAAGAACTGTTCATGATTTTCACTCAATGTTCTATTCATGTTCAGAAGAAATAATTAAAACTGTTAATAATGACGTTTGATGACTTCTTTTTTGAAATCCCTTATGCGGCCCTGCCTCACCTTGACTTTTACCTTACCCCCCAGGTAAATTGAGTTTGAGACCCCTGGTGTAAGGTGTTTTGCATTGCATGATCTAGCCTAGGACAGACCATGGCTAGCCTAGGACAAACCATGGTTTGATCCCCCCAGCATCACATATTTTCCTCCAAGCCAGGAGTGATTTCTGAGTGCATAGCCAGGACAAAACCCTGAGGTGCACCTGGTATGTTCTAAAAACCCCAAACAGACAAAGTATTGTGATCAATGCAGTGTTGTACTGGAATAAAAATGGAAAAATAAAAATGGACCAGAAGAAAACATTCAAGATGACTTTCACACACACGCATATATAATTTGTCAAAATTAACCGACTATATATATATATATATTGACAATATATATATATTGTCAATATATATATAGACAAAGACGTTAATTTTGACAAAGAAGCCAAGAGCATAAAATAGAATAAAGATAGCATTTTCACCAAAGGTTGATAGGGAACTGGATAACCACATATAAGAATTTAAATTTCCATTCCTATCATACATGATAAACAAAAGTCATCTCAAAATGGATGAAAGACCTTGAGGTCAGACCAGTCTATATTAAATATATTGAGGAAAATAGAGCAAAATGCTACAAAACCTAGACTCAATAGAGTCTCTAAAATATTGCCACTTGCCAAACCTAGAAAATCAAAGACAAATGGAGTTAAATAAAACAAAGGAATTTCTATATGACAAAATAAATGGGGGATAAAATTGAAAGATGGAAAACTGAAGCTGAGAAAATATTTGTATCAACACATCTAGGATTATTGATTATAAAGTACTCACAAAGATTAATTAAAAAAACTGAAAAATCACTCAAAAATGTGAAGAAGAAATAAAAAGACACCTTTCTAAGGAAGACCAATGCATGTCCACTAGGAGCATTAAAAATGGTTCATTTTCTTCTTATTAGGACAATCAAATTTAAGACAAAATTGGGACTTCATCTTATACCAACGATAATGGCACATATCAAATATATTGGGAATAACCTGGGTTGATGGGATGTGAGTTTCTCTAACATCAAAAATTTATAATGTATGCATAACATTATTCACTATAACACTCAGTACAATAACTAAGAGTTAGAATCAACCCTGATGTCCAACAACAGACAAAAATTAGGTGTGTACACACAGTGGAATATTACACAGCTATAAGCGTTAATGCAATCATGAAATTTACTGCATCCTGGATGGAAGAGGAAGACATCATGCTTCATGAAGTAAACCAGAAGGACAAATCCAGGATGATAACTGGCTGAGGGAATAAAATGTTTTATATGGATATGAGGCTACATCTTTGGCCCCAGAGTACAAGGAGCAGAATTAAAGAAATAGAGTGGAAGGCAGTAGAGAAGCAACAGATGGATGTAACAAGGTAAGCCAGGGGTCAAGGTGATTCATGGCCATCACAGTTGATAAGGAATAATAGAACTAAATAGTCAAACCATAGGGTCAACAATACTAAAATAATGAAACAAAACTTTAACAATTAAATGTTAAAAGATGCTCTTCAGGAATGACAGGTTGCTTGGTGGTCATGGAGGGAACCTGGGATATTGGTTAGGGAAGTTGACACTGGCTGTTTAATATATATTAAACAATACTGCCTATTGACATTTAACTCATTTTTATATAACATCTCTAGTAATCACAAAAATATTCAAATTTTAATTAATGTCCAGTTAAATTATTTTATTCATTTTAATTAAGTAAATAGGGGCCAGAGAGAGAGAGAGCACAGTGGTAATCATTTGCCTTGCATGCGGCCAACTGGGGACGGACCTGGTTTGGTCCCTGGATCCCAAATAGTCTCCTGAGTTTGCCAGGAGCAATTTCTGAGTGCAGTGCCAGGTGTAATCCCTGAGCATCGCCGGGTGTGGCCCCCAAATAAATAAATAAATAAATAAATAAATAAATAAATAAATAAACTACTTTAAAAATAATTAACATAAGGGGCTGGCGAGGTGGCGCTAGAGGTAAGGTGTCTGCCTTGCAAGCGCTAGCCAAGGAAAGATCGCAACCGCCATTCAATCCCCCAGCATCCCATATGGTACCCCCAAGCCAGGGGCAATTTCTGAGTGCTTGGCCAGGAGTAACCCCTGAGCATCCGGGTGTGGCCCGAAAAAATATAATTAAGGTAAATATTTTTGCTGAAACGTTCTCAAAAGAAAGCACATGTGGGGCCAGAGAGATAGCACTGCTGTAGAAAAAGTGTGCCTTGCAAGCAGCCAATCCAAGGCAGACAGTGGTTCGAATCCTGGCATCCCATATGGTCTCCCATGCTTGCCAGGAGCAATTTCTGAGCACAGAACCAGGAGTCACAGGGGTGACCCAAAAAACTAAAAACAAAACAAAACAAAAAACAAAACAAAAAAAAAAACACCAAGAAAAGAAAAAGATTGGATTGGAACTCAGTCATGAAAAACTTTGTACTCACCATGTTTAAATAAAAGCAAAATATGAAGCACATGGTAGCATTATTTGTTCAATAATTTAGTCTAATGAACATAAATATAAATGTAACCTAAGTAGGTTAATCCTAAGTAGGTATTGTTTTGGTATTGAATAAAAGAAAAATATTCTATAAGGAAACTCAGAATAATTGTATATGGCCCCAGAGTACACAAGTTCTCAATTCCCAGAGACTCAGAGGTCTGCTCCTGCCAAAAATACTTCATAATCTAACCTCTAGTGGTCAATGAAGGATTCAAATAGGCACATTTTTCTCTCTCTTCATTCCAGATTTGCAAATATCAAAAATTCCAGATAAGTGTTAATTGGTGTCACTGAAAACTTGCCCTCATGTTACGGGAAGAAGTTCCTGGATGTACTTTGGTGAGTTTCTTGAATCTGCAAAATATTAAATAAAATGTATGTATCAGATGATTTTAAATAGGAATCTGGAAAGAGCATACTATAAAGTTTTATTCCACGAATATTTTGTGGAGTAATACTCTTCAAAACCAAAATGTCTTATATATAGCCATCATATATATATTACTGTGTATATAAAATAGGTTGTAAATATAATTGTTTATTTTTTATTTTACTGAATATTACTTGATTTGTGTACCATACCCAATGGTGGTTAGCGCTTACTGCCAGCTCTCTGGTTCGTACCAATCCTGAAAGTGAACAGGGGACCACAAGATGATGGGAATCGAACAGTAGTGGTTTGAATACAAGAAAAAATACTTAACACTTATAGTGTCATCTGGCCCCACTTTGCATTATTAATATATATTCAGCCTTGTAAGGTTGATTTAAAGAGGAGAAATCATTTTCAGAGGAGGGACTTAATGTAAATTATTCAAATATAGTTTAGGCATTTTAAAACTGACAATGGAAAAGATATTTTTTTTACTTCCTTCCATGAAAAAGATATTTTAATAACAGTGAAATAACCACAATTTTCCCACAAAGGATCAAAGTTAATCTCTATAGTTAAAAATGGCAAGAGATAAAGACATGTTATAGTCACAGTCACTAACTCTTTTATATTTCAGAACTTTTGCTGTTAGGAATTCCAATGGCAAGAAAAATTAAAAAATATTGCCATGCAATGTGAATGTTTCTCCTCCCCAGAATTATAATAAAACAATTGATAATAAAATTAACTCAGAAAACTGTTAAATATATCATGTATTTGTTGTATTTAAAACACATTAATTCATTTCTAAAACTATGAAATGGACTCAGAATTTTGGTGGTCCCTCTCTTTTATGTGGCACCATGAATAATTTAGAGACAAAAATAAAATTAAAAAAGGAAAGTAGTCTAATTTTGGAAGTTATAGTAGCAGGTCTTTAAGACATCACTTAAGAAGAAAAGTGAGTAGTTTTGCTGGTTTGTTTTTGACCATACCTGACAATGCTCAGGGATCATTCCTTATGAGCTTGGAGGATGCTCTGTAGGGTAAGAGATGGAACCAGCATTAACTGTATGCAAGGCTTTCCTACTACTTTTCTATCTCTCCAGCCCCCAAACATGCCTATTATAAATGACCTTAGATAAAATGATATAATAGATAAAAGTCTTGAAATGATATCTAAAATGTAGTTTTTACTTTCCTATTTGCAACCTATAACATATTTTTATAAATATCTTTATTTAAGCAACATGATTACAAGCATGTTTGTAGTTGGGTTTTAGTTATATATATATATATACATATGTGTATATATATACATATATATATAAGAAAAAACCGCTTCACCAGTGCAATGTTCCCACCACCAATGCCCTCCATCTCTGTCCTTCCCCACTATTATAACACCTTTATGTGGAAACAATAGATTAAGTAGGTTTTGGTGTATGTACATATTACAGTTATTTTTAAATGCAATTGATTTAAATGCAAATAATACATCTATTTAAAATTATTATATATAATTACATGCATCATATACATTTTAAAGAGAAAAATATATGATGTATAAAGATGCTGTGAGAATAACATTAATGTTTTATACGGCCACTTTATTAATTATTGATAATAAAAGATATGAATTATTGATCATTTATAATATTTAAAACAGTATTATCAATATTTCCATGTATATAAATTAAATTATTTTTGTTGACTTTCATCTGGAAAATCAACCAACAGTCTTCCAAACACATGATGCTGAAACAAAATTGTCAGGGTTATAAAATTTGACCCAGTTAGTTTCATAGGACAAGAAAAATGCCTAGGAGATTTAATGTATTTTACGTCAAAATGCATTATCTATAATGTTTTCATATGAACATCTGTATAAAATTTTTTTGTTTAATTTAGACTCTATTTTAAGTTCTTTGTGGAGCACACAAATATAGAAAACAAATGCATACTCTTACACAAAATAAAAAGATGAAGGTGAATTACAAATCAAAGATGAGGGAGAATTAATACCCAGAAATATCAAATTTGATGTGTGCTGTATTTTCTACTTCTGGTAGAAACTGACTCTAGCCAAGTCAGATTTGAATCTTTCTTCAATATTATTACTTGGTATGTAAGAGATGCAAGAAAAAGACATAACCTTCAGATTTAACTTGATCTACTACTATCGTTAGGGTCATCCAAATGTTAAAAATAACAGTTTTAATAAATAAGTAAAAATAATTAATTTAATAAATAAATAATAAAATAAATCTGTTTTTTCATGTCTCTGAGTTAGGGTAACAGTATATAAATCAGCATAATCATCATCTTATATTCTTTGCACACACTATTTGTTATGGTCTCATCCTTCTGATTTTTAGTCTCTGTCAGATCCAATCATTTCAATTGATATATTTTTAGATCCTAGGGTAGGTAAAATATCCTCATGGGAAGTGCTCATATGCACATCGCAGTAAAATTGTCTTTTAATTGTCAGTCATCCTAATACCTTATGTCACTTAAATTTTAGGATTTGCCTGATTTTACTACTCTTCTAATTTGAAATGATTTCATTTTTTTTTCTTTTGGCATTGTATAGAATTAGACATATATCCAATGCAAGTACTGTATCACAGTGAAACATTCACGGCTCTGAATAAATTTTCTCAAATACAGATTATTCGCTGACTACATGAATGTGTTATTTAGATATGCACTTCTTTTAAATACCTCCCATTTTACCATAAAAAGGAATTTATTAATTTACACAATACCCCCACGGTAAAATATCTCAAACATTTTTGGAATATGTTTCTGGTCCCATGCATTAATTATGATTGGACAACCAAAATATTGTAGTTTCCTAAACATCACATGCTTGAAAAATGACTTGAAATGTTTGAAATGTATCAGTAAACTTTTTTTTTGTGAGGGGATTTAATTATTTAATTTTAATAAATTATTTAAGCACCAGGGTTACAAAATTGTTCATATTTAAGTTTCAGGCATAGAACTTACACCATCCTTCACTAGTGCATTTTTCCTGCTTCTAATGTCCCCTATTCCTTTCTCATGCATCCCCCATTCTCCTGTCTCTGGGGGCAGGCATTCTCTCTCTCTCTCTCTTTCTCTCTCTCTCTCTCTCTCCCCCTCTCCTTTTTCATACTGTGGTTTTCATTATCGTTATTGAATGGGTGCCGTGTCATGCATTGCGAGGGGGGGGGAGAGAGTGAGACAGAGAGAAGAGAGAGAGAGAGAGAGAGAGAGAGAGAGAGAGAGAGAGAGAGAGAGAGAGAGAGAGAGAGAGAGAGAGAGAGAGAGAGAGAGAGAGAGAGAGAGAGAGAGAGAGAGAGAGAGAGAGAGAACAGGAGGGAAAGGGAGGAGAGGAGAGGGGATAGGAAAATAGAGTGATAACATTTCCTTTCAATGCATTCCCTGAAGTTTGCCTGACTGGAGAGAGCAAGAGAGAGAAAAATCACCAGCAAGAAAAACAGGCAGGAGGAGGGGTCTGGAGCTTGGGGGTGAACTGCTACATTTCCCACTGAGGGAAAGAGAGAAAGTAGATAGAGCAAGGTACTTCACCCACAGGCTCTGCAGAATCTTCCTGGGCCCCCTTCTCCCAACTGCCAGGCCTCTATTATTATTCTTGGCCAGTTGACTGTTACAGGAGGGCTTGTCCAAGTCCACTGACCATTATAGGGGGTGTTATCACCTCTTAAAAAGGCATTAACACCTTAAAGATACATTAACATACATTAACATTTTGCAAGACACTTTATCCCCTTTTAGCACCCAGATCTTGTTTAGAGTGAAAAGTTCTAAATATCTTATCCTAGGACCTTTCTCTACACTAACTGTACTAGCAATCTTTGAAATTACAGCCCACTTTTGTCTTCTCTTACATCTGTTCTTTTTAGAATATATGACCAAACTTTACCATGTAATTATGTCATTTTAATCACTTTCTTGATATTATCTTGAAAGATTATGAAAATTCTGAATACAAAATTATACTTATTTTTCTTGTTTCATTACATTTACAATTGTTGTAAATAATTCAAAGTATATATATTCAATACTAAGTGTAAAATTTTCTAATTTCTTGCCTTCTTTGTAATTATTTTCCTGAAAACATATATCCGAAAAATTGATATGCTTTTGATTTATTGACATAATTATGATAAAAAAGGCTTATAAAATTTACTTTTCTATCATAGTTGTTTCTTAAACTGTCAAATACTTTATATTTACACTATTTTATAGAGTTAGTTTTGAATTTGTAGGTTTGATAAATTTGCCATTGTTTTCTAACTCTACAGAATTTGGGGAATTCTACCTACCATTCAAGACCTGGTCATTTGCAGTCAACTTCAGTCATTAGTTAATGAAGACTATGCCTAATTTCACAACTGGGTTTTTTCTCACGGGTTTTTCAGACAACCCTGTGCTAGAAATCTTCTATGGTTCTCTGTTTTTAGTCCTGTACTTGCTGGCTTTAACTGGCAACATTCTCATTATCACCGCCACTTCCATGGATGACAATCTCAACTCCCCCATGTATTTCTTCCTGAAGCATCTCTCCTTTCTGGATCTCTGCTATATTTCTGGGACTGTACCAAGATTTATTATGAATTCTTTCTTGCATAAAGGAAACATTTCCTTCTGGGAATGTGTTGTTCAGTCCTTTGTGTTCAGTCTTTGTGCTGCTTCTGAGACGTCTATACTCACAGTGATGTCCTATGACCGCTACGTGGCCATCTGCCTTCCACTGCACTATGACATCATCATGGACATCAGAACCTGCGTCCATGGAGTCATTGGAGTTTGGACCAGTGGGGCCATCTCTGGAATCATGCACACAGCAGGTACTTTCTCCATCCACTTCTGTGGTCCCCGAATCATCCACCAGTTCTTCTGTGACATCCCTCAGATCTTGAAACTCTCCTGCTCCAATGACTATCTTGCTGAGGTTGGGGTGTCTGTCTTCCTCTCTTTGGCTGGATTTCTCTGTGTCATCTTTATTGGATTCTCCTACATGCACATATTTTCCTCTGTTCTGAGGATGCCATCAACAGAGGGTAGAGCCAAGGCCTTTTCCACTTGCCTTCCCCACCTCGTTGTTGTCTTACTATTTATTTCTACAGGTGTATTGAGTTTTTAAAGCCCCATTCTAACTCTCCAACTGTGTCGGACATTTTGCTCTCTATTATGTATACAGTTGTTCCTCCAACGTTCAATCCAATGATCTATAGCCTGAGAAATAAAGCCATAAAATTAGCTATCAGAAAGCTTTTTAATAGAATGAAAGCACAACTGTGTTGGTAACATTTATTTCTTTTTATTGAGAGAAAATTTAATATTTTGGGGACAATAATTTCAGTAATTAATTCATTTTAGAAAAATTTTAATGGGAAAGTTTTGTTTATATACTTTAGGATTAATTAAATACTTAAAAGGTATCTAAAAGTATCTTAAAGAGGGCTGAGAGATAGCATGGAGGTAGGGCATTTGCCTTGCATTCAGAAGAATAGTACTTCGAACCCCGGCATCTTTTATGGTTCCCTAAGCCTGCCAGGAGCAATTTCTGAGTGTAGAGCCAGGAGTAACCCTGAGCACTGCTAGGTATGACACAAAAACAAAACAAAACAAGCAAAAAAAAGTATCTAGAAGAATACTTCATAAATATAATATAATTAACTTATTGATATCTTAGGGAAACATAAATACAAATTTCTTATTAATTTTTAGATTATTTTATTTAAAGTGCTGTGATTTACAAAGTTACTCATAATTGAGTTTTAGACATGAAATATTTCAACCCTAATTCCACCACCAGTATCCATGTCTCTGTACAGCTATTGTCAGAATCTGTCCCATTGCCCCATCCCAGCCTGCAATTATAAAAGGCCTGTTTTTTGTTTTGTTTTGTTTTGTTTTTCGGGCCACACCCATTTGATGCTCAGGGGTTACTTCTGGCTACCGCTCAGAAATTGCCCCTGGCTTGGGGAAACCATATGGGACGTTGGAGGATCGAACCTCTGTCCTTCCTTGGCTAGCGCTTGCAAGGCAGGCACCTTACCTCTAGTGCCACCTCACTGGCCCCAAAAGGCCTGTTTTTAACATTGATTGTTAATATTTGAGTCTCATGATTTTAGTGTCATCGACTCATTGACTTGAATAGTTGATTCTGTCCTTTCTTAACCCCTTTAATGCACCTGAGTGAGTCTCTTTGGCACTGTCTCCCGTTATTCCATATTTGTCTTTCTTCTCCTTATTATGCACTGTGTTTGAGAGTTTTCAACAAACCAAATTAAACTGTTGCATTCATAAATGCTGTTATTATAAATACCAAATATAACTGGTATCTTCTTGTATTTATCCTTTATCTGGCTTGCTTCATGTAACATTATATCTTTTAGTTCTATCCATAGTGCATGAATGCATGGTTGCATCATTTCCTACAGTTACCCAGTACTTCATTGTATATATGTACCACATATTCATGACCCACTCATCTGTTGTTGGACATCTAGTTTGATTTCAAATCTTATTAGTTGTATTGAATGCTGTAATGAATGTGCGCATATGTTCTTATCTTAAACCAATGACATTAGTGACATATAATTGTTATAATGTAAAACGGTGACTATGATTCTTTTTCTTTTTTAAAAATATTTATATAGTGTGGTTTACAAAGTTGCATAAAATATAGTTATTTCTGGCACTCAGTCTTCCAACATCAATCCAACCAACCATTTCTTCCAGTATTGCCCCTGATTTCCCACTCTGTCCCTTAGTGTGTATAGATAATTTAATTATTTTGCCTGTTGCAACTACATGCCAATGGAATTATTGAAAGAATACCTTCAGTAAAAGAAGATTTGTGAAAATGGTCCTATTTTACATCGGGTTCAATAAATCATTATCTTAAGATTTACTAAGTTGTTTGTTGTTTAGTTGAGTATTCATGTTATTAGTTTTGTTTAGTGACTTGGTTGGTTTCTAAGATCATTTCCATATCATTTGGTGTTTTCCAACTGGGATATCAGTATTGAAATTTGGGGAGATTGGGACTGCAGGAATAGTTCAGTGTGTAGTGCTTATGTCATGCATGTGGCTGACCCAAGTTTGATCTCCAGCATCCTGTATGTTCCACCAAGCTTGCCATGAATGATTTCTGAGCACAGTGTCAGAGCAATATCTGAGCACTGCCAGGTGTGGACCCCCAGAGTAGAATATTTTAGATGTGTCACATGGCTACATATGTGGCTATACATTCCAGGAATTCAGGATAAGTGGAGTTGGCATAATGGCCTGATATGGAAATGGTTGTGGGTGATGGCTACTAGAGTCTTTGGAAGAACAGAGGGATAGGTGTTGGGGTGTGGGGTTGTCGCCTTTACTTCAAGAGGACCCAAAAATACTGGGAATAATCTGTGTTGGTGGGGATGTGAGTTACTCTAATATCAATGCTAATAAAAACTCTCATGAGTGTGTAAGAAACCCATTGCTCGATTAAATGTTATCTAAGAAAACCCCTCTGAAAACAATATGAAAGTTGTCAGTAAACTAAGAATTGAGATTCCACATGATCCGGCAATCCAGTTTAGTTATGCATCTCCAGGACATATTTATTCATAAATGTTTATGCATAAACATTTAAGGTGTGTGCAAATGTTTATGATGTTATGAAGTGTGTATAACATTATTCACTATAGTACTTACTACAATAACTTAAGACTTAGACTGGAGCAATAGCACAGCGGTAAGGTGTTTTTGCCTTGCATTCTGCCAACACTGGAGGGATGGTGGTTCGAATTCCAGCATCCCATATGGTCCCCATGCCTGCCAGGAGCGACTTCTGAGTGCAGAGC
This sequence comes from Suncus etruscus, assembly GCF_024139225.1. Taxonomy (NCBI): domain Eukaryota; kingdom Metazoa; phylum Chordata; class Mammalia; order Eulipotyphla; family Soricidae; genus Suncus; species Suncus etruscus. The sequence goes on from NC_064865.1 coordinate 57,928,591, forward strand.
CAAGATTAACCCCTGATCGCTGCCTCTGCTGGGTGTGACCCCAAAACAAAACAAACAAACAAACAAGAAAAAGACTTAGAATTAACCTTGATGTCTAACAACAGACAAGTGGGTCACAAAAATTAGGTGTATATACACAGTGGAATATTACACAGCTGTAAGGGTTGATGAAATGATGCAATTTACTATACCATGGATGGAAGAGTAAGACATCATATTTCATGAAGTAAACCAGAACGACAAACCCAGGATGATAACTGGCTGAGGGAATAAAATGGTTTAAATGGATGGCTCCAGAATACAAGGAGGAGAAATAAAGAAATAGAGTGGAAGGAGATTGAGAAGCAACAATGGATGTAACAAGGATGGGGCAGGGTCAAGTGGATTCATGGCCATCAAAGTTGATAAGGAATAATAGAAGTAAATATCCAAACCACAGGGTCAACAACATTAAAATTATGAGACAAAAACTTTAACAATTAGATGTTAAAAGATACCCTTCAAGAATGGCAGGCTGCTTGGTGGTTATGGACAGAACCTGGGAAATTGGTTAGGGAAGTTGACACTGGCTGTAGGACTGATGCTAGAAAATTTATGACTAAATCAGCTCTGAATAACTCTGTAGATTATTGAGCCTTTGTAAATTAAAGCAAACAAAAGTCATTATTCTTTATTAGGAAATAATATCACTCATGGAAATCATTTTTCTCAAGTGAGCAAACAAAAAAGCTCCCAATTGCCACTGATACTCCCAGTATACTTATGTCTAATTGGCCTCCACAGTCCGGAAAGGGCATCACTCACATCCCCAAATACTCAGATTGAAGTAAAGACAAAGTAAAGTTTTGAATCCTTCCTGGAAGTAGTTAAAAAAATTATTTTAAAATTTTATCCAAGAAAAAAATGATCCTTTTGAGTCTCATTATTAAAGCGACGTCTCAAAACTTAAGACAAAATTATTTTGTAGTTGTATAGAAGATCCCACTCAAGAGAAACCTCAGCTAATTTTCATTTTATTTAATATATGAGAAAATTAACAACTTCTAGTCACTAAATATTTTAAGAAAATAAAGTAAGAGGTGCTTTGGGTGGAGGGAATGATGATTGATGGGAAAGTAGCATTAGAAACATGGTAGAGGTCCAGAGGGGCAAAAAACAAACAAACAATAAAACATGGTAGATGGGTGATTTGGAAGATATGTATGGTGGTGAATGGAGCTAAGAATATGTATCTATCCCATTGCTCTACTATTTCTCTGGCCTCAAGTACATTTATTTATTTTTTGGTTTTTTTTTTTTTGGGGTCCACCCGGCAGTGCTCAGGGGTTATTCCTGGCTCCATGCTCAGAAATTGCTCCTGGCAGGCACAGGGGACCATATGGGACGCCGGGATTTGAACCGATGACCTTCTGCATGAAAGGCAAATGCCTTACCTCCATGCTATCTCTCCGGCCCCAAGTACATTTATTTTTTAACATTTAAACTTAAATGACACTAAACATAATCTTTATTACTTATATTTAAATTAACTATCCAATGAATTAATAAAATTAAACCAAAGATGCAATAATTTTATTTTATAATTTGTTTAAATTTGCAAGACTTTATAAATTAAAAATTATAATTTTCAGAGAACATTTTTATTTTTGTGGACACCAGTATTGTTAGAAACCATAGTTATTTTTTTTAACAAAAATATATTTTACAGTTAGGAACACAAAGGTTTGCATTGAATGGATGACAGTCAATGGATTATTTTGCAATGAAAAGATGTTACAATTCCAAATTGGATCTATTTTAAGCAATATGTTTGCCTTCATTCTATTTTGCAGTTTTAAAGGAGTCAAACTAATTAGTAAACAGACATGTTTTTATTTATTTTATTTTTTATTAATATCGCCTTGATTACAAATATGATTATCATTTGGTTTCAGTCATGTAAAGAACACTCCCCTTCAACACTGCAACATGACCATCGCCAATGTCCCAAATCTCCCTTCTCCTTTCCACTTCCCTCATTCCTTCACATTGTTATGATAGTTCTCAGTGTAGTTATTTCTCTAACTGCATTCACCACTCTTTGTGCTGAGCTGTATTTATATCAACCTGTATTTATTCTTCTTCTGGCTTAGGTCTTCTATCCAGTTTCATCCAAGTTGCAGACAATTGCATAATGGTATCATTTCCTACAACTATGCAGTATTCAATTGTACCAAATCTTCATGACCCACTAATACGTTGTTAGACATCTTGGTTATCTGTCCTGAATGTTGTGATAATTATGTGCATGTGTACTTTTAGCTGAATGATACTTCCTTATTTTTCATTTTTTGGTTTCTGGGCCACACCCGGCAGTGCTCAGGGGTTACTCCTGACTGTCTGCTCAGAAATACTCCTGGCAGGCACGGGGGACCATATGGGACACCGGGATTCGAACCAACCACCTTTGGTTCTGGATTAGCTGCTTGCAAGGCAAACGCCACTGTGCTATCTCTCCGGGCCCGAAGCTTCCTTATTTTAAACTTATCATTTTCATATGATTTATATGAATAGGAATATTTATATGAAATCAGAATTATAAACTTTTGAATTTAAAGTGGTGGCTATAATTATTTTTATTTTTTAAAATAATATGTATATACACTGTTTACAGAGTTTCACATAATATAGTTATATCTGGCAATCAATATTCCAATATCAATCTATTAAACAATACAAATTCCTTCCACCATTGTTCCTGGATTCCCACTCTGTACTAAGCTTGCCCCTTAGCAATTATGGATACTTCACTTAATATTGCTTGTTATACTAGAGAATAATGTAATTATTTTTTTATTGTAAGAATTTATTCAAGAGACAAAATTGATTAACATAATGAGGTAAACTAACATAGCATAATATAGTGACATAACATAACATATAATATAATTGATATAATAATAATACATGTAAGTCAAAGAAAGTTTCTGATTAAAAACACATTTTTTTCATAATGGCTTACATATCTTTCACTGTAGTATTTTAGGTATATATTAACATTGAATCAGGGGAATACCCATCACCAACTATGTCCTCCCCCCATTCCAGTTCCCTTTCTACAACCCATATACCCCACCATCACCCCCCGGGCTGCTAGAGTAGGTGGACCCCTCTTTGACTGGCTTACTATTAGTGATCACATATCTGTTTGGTCCTGGAACCCTCCCTTGTTTCCCTCTCTATTTAAGAGGCAGAGCTAGAAAAATCAAGGTATGTGGTTTTGTTTGAAGGAAAGAAAAGCAATAGATTGGGGTACAAAATAAGAGGAAAAAAAAAGTCAAAAGTCAAATACACTGAAAATGGGCAGAGTCCCTCTAGAGGCTTCCAACCTCAGTTTGAGAAAGGATGTGAAAAAGGTAATTGAGATACTAAAACAATATAGAAAAAAATATCAAATTAAATAACTGGTGAGTACTACAGCAATAAAGACAGGCATCACACAATAGTCTCAGTTTTGAAATCAAATCATGCTCGAGTGCAAAAAGAAAGAGAAAGACAAGACAAAATAATATAAAATAATATTGGAGACATCAAACGTAGTCTCCACACCAAAACAAAGACATCAAAAAATTGATCAATCGATAAATAAACATGTGGATAAATGATTGTTTTGTGCTTTTTTTTTTCTCCTTTTCTTTATCCCCCCTGCATAGGCACAGTAACTACTGGGGATATTGTAGAGGGAATTCCCTTGACCTAGGAGATACAGGGTTTCTTCACTCCTGAAGTATACTGTCATGGGATTAACTCTAGACTCCTTGCATGATCATTTACTCTTCCCTTGCTGCTTTCATAGTGTGTGGGAAGACTTCTGCTTTGTCTTGGATGGTAACATCAGATCTCTGTTTCTAGAGATCTTGGTGGCTGTGCAGCTCAGGGAATGGAGTTTATGAAGTCTTTCTTGAATAATGTAATTATTAAATAAAAACTTCACTAAACAAAAAATTATGGACCAGAGCGATAGTACAGTGGTAGGGCATCTACCTTGTATGAGTTCAACCCTGGATGGACCCCCGACTTTATTACCAGAATTCCATATGATCCCCTGAGATTTCCAGGAGAGACTTCTGAATGCAAAGCCAAAAGTAACTCCTGAGTACCACCGGATGTTATCCAAAAACCAAAAAAAAGAAGAAGAAGAAGAAGAAGAAGAAGAAGAAGAAGAAGAAGAAGAAGAAGAAGAAGAAGAAGAAGAAGAAGAAGAAGAAGAAGAAGAAGAAGAAGAAGAAGAAGAAGAAGAAGAAGAAAAGAAAATTTGTGAAATTTGAATGGGGTCACTAAATCATTATCTTAATCATTATCTTGCTATTGGAGCATTCTGTGTTATCAGTTTTGTTTTATGATCTTAGGTAGTTTCTATGATCATTCCACAAATAATTTGGTGGTTTTCTACTGGGATATCAGTTTTTATGATTTGGGTTACATACATTTGTGTGGCTGTACTTTCCAGGAGTTCAGAATCTGTGGAGCTGGCATGATGACCTGATATAGTTGTGGCTTTGGGCCATGGGTATGGCTACTGGGGTTTTAGAAATACAGAGGCAAGGGAGGTCAGTTGAGGGGAGGATGTTAGACTGATTCCAAGAAAACCTCAGGTAGAATGCTTACTTCATCCTTGTCCTGAGTACATGGAGGAGGAAAGAAATGTGCTGAAGGAGTGAGGGGTGGGGAGTACAGATGGAAGTAATAGGATTGGTGCAGGAGTCAGGGGATTCATGGGGCCATCAGAGTTGATAAGGAATGATAGAGCTAAATATTAAAACCACAGGGTCAAAACACTAAAGTCATGAGATATAAACTTTAAAAATTGAATGGCAAAAAAAATGCCCTTCAAGATGTCAGACTCTTTGGTACTTAGGAAAGGAAGTTGACACTATCTGTGGGATTGATGCTGGAAAATTGTGTCTTAGTAAGCTCTAAATAACTCTGTAGATTAGTGTATCTTAATAAAATAAAGTGACAAAAATGATGACCCCTATTAGTAAATAAAATTGCTCATGGAAATCACCTTTCTAATGAGTAAACAGAAAGTGCTCTTCCTTGCCACTGAAGCTCCCAGTGTATTCTTGATCACTTTGTGACTGGTTATCACCTACTTTCCCAAACACTAAAATAAAAACAAAGTAAGGTTTTACTTCCTGGAAGTAGATAGAAGGAACCATTATGAAATTTCATCCAAGAAGAGAATGATATTTTTGAGCCTCATTGATAAAGTGACATAAATAAAATAAGATAAAATTCTTTTGTAGCAGTATATAAGAAGCCACTCAAGAGAAATACCAGCTCATTTTCATTTTATTTGATATATGAGAAGGAAAACAATCGTTTTTTCTTGTTACTAGATTTTTTTACTTTATTTTTTAAATTTTATTTGTTTATTTTTTGTATCTTTAAGCACCTTGATTACAGACATAAATGTAGTTGGGTTTCAGTCATATCAAGAACACCCTCCTTCACTTGTGCAACATTTCCATCACCAATATCCTCCATTTCAATCTCCCACCCACCTGTATTCTAGACAGGCATTCTAATTCTCTCATTCATTAACATTTCTATGATAGTTTTCAGTGGAGTTATTTCTCTAAATGCACTCATCACTCTTTATGGTGAGCTTCATATCCTGAGCTGGACTTTCCAGCCCTCATCTCTATTGTCTGTGGGCATTGTTAAAATAATGTCTTTTATTTTCATCTTGGTTGCTTCCAGATTCTGGCTATTGTAAATAGTGCTGCAATGAATATAGGTGTGTAAATAGTGCTGCAATGAATCTAGGTGGGAGTGAGGCACTTTTGTATTGTGTTTTTGTGTTCCTAGGATATGTCCCAGGGAGTGGTATAACTGGATCCTATGGGATCTCTTTTTTCAGTTTTTTGAGGAATATCCATATTGTTTTCTATAAATTCTAGACTAGATAGTATTCCCACTAGCAGTGAATGAGTTCCTTTATCTCCACATCCCCCTCAGCACTGATTGTTCTTGTTCTTTGTGTTGTGTGCCAGTCTCTGTGACATGAAATGGTAACTTACTGTTGTTTGATTTGCATCTCCATGATAATTAGATGTGTGGTATTTATTCATGTGCCTTTTAGCCATTTGTATTTCTTTATTGCGTACAAGTATGTTCATTGCTTCTCCCCATTTTTTAACGTGGTTAGATGATATTTTTCTTGTTAAGTTCTGTCAGTACCTTGTATATATTTGAAATTAGCCCCTTATCTGATGAGTATTGGGAAAATAGTTTCTCCCCTTCTGTGGTGGCTTTTGCATCCTAGGCTCTATTTTCTTTGAGGTGCAGAAGCTTCTCAGCTTAATATAGTATCACCAGTTTATCACTGCTTCCACTTGTTTGGAGAGTACTGTTTCCTCCTTGAATATGCCTTTAGTCACAATATTATGAAGTATTTTACCTACATGTTGTCCTATATACCTTATAGTTTAGGGTCTGATTTCAAGGTCTTTAATCTATTTGGATTTGACCTTTGTGCATGGTGTTATCTGGAAGTCTGAGTTTGCCTTTTTGCAAATGGCTGACCAATTGTGCCAACACCACTTGTTGAAGAGGCTTTCCTTGCTCCATTTTGCATTTCTTGACCCTTTATCAGAAATTAGTTAATTGTATGTCTAGGGAACATTCTCTGAATACTCAAGTCTGTTCCACTGATCTGAGGGTCTGTCTTTATTCCAGTAGCGTGCTGTTTTAATGACTATAGCTTTGTAATAGAATTTAAAGTTGGGGAGAGTGATGCCTCCCATATTCATTTTTCCAATGGTTGCTCTAGCTATTAGTGGTTGTTTATTGTTCCAAATTAATTTCAGCAGTGTTTTATCCACTTCTTTGAAGAATGTCACGGGTATCCTTAGAGAGATTGTATTAAATCTGCACAATGCTTGGGGAGTATTGCCATTTTAATGATGTTAATCCTACCAATCCATGAACAGGGTATGTGTCTCCATTTTCTTTTGTTCTCTTTTATTTCTTGAAACATGGTTTTGTAATTTCTTGTATAGGTCCTTTACCTCTTTAGTTAAGTTGACTCAGAGATACTTGAATTTGTGTTACTCAATTAAAATTGAAGAAATAGGAATGCTACCAAATAGATTTTATGAAACTAAAATCACCCTAACAAAACCAGACACAGATGCTGCAAAAAAGAAAATCACAGGCCAATATTCCTGATAAACACAAATGCAAAGATCCTCAATAAAACTTGGGCAAATAGGATCCAATGTCTCAGCAAGAAGGTCATACACCATAACTAAGTAGGATTCATTGAAGAAATGCAAGAATGGTTTAACATACATAAATCAATCAACATGATAGACATATCAACAAAAAGAAAAATAAAAACCATATGATCATAATAGATGCAGATAAAGCATTTGATAAGGTATAATACCAACTCTTGATAAAAAAAAAAACCTCTCATCAAGTTGGGAATGGAAGGATCTTTTCTCAATATAGTCAAGGCCATCTACTACAATCCAATGGAAAAATATTGTTCTCAATGGAGATAAACTAAAATCCTTTCTTATAAAATCCAGTACATGACAAGGCTTCCCCCTCTCACCTTTCCTATTCAACATAGTGCTGGAAGTTCTTGACATAATGATTAGGGAAGAAAAAGAAATCAAAGTGATCCAGATAGGAAAGAAAAAAGCAAAATCTCACTTTTTGCACATGACATGCTACTATATTTAGAAAACCCTAAAAACACTACCAAAAAGCTTCTAGAAACAATGGACTTATACAGCAAAGTGGCAGGGTAAAAATTAATACAAAATATCAATGACTTTCTTGTACACCAATAATGATAGAGAAGAAATAGACATTAAAATACAGTCCCATTCACATTAATTACTAGATATTTTTATATAGAAACTAAATTATGGCACAGGAGACATTGTGACTGCATCTGCTCTGCTGTGTACTGGGCCATGAACCACTTCACCCAGATCATTCCCTGATAGCATGACATTGGAGGTGAACTTTCCCCACCAGTGAAGTATGGGCAATGAGAAGGTGGTTTGCTGCTTTATTTTGATGCTGAGGGCATCTTCTAGCTAAAGAACCTCAGTGCTGCATGAAGAAAACACCCCACTACAAACATGATATGGAGTTGCATGACCATGCAGGCCAACAGTATGCACAGAGAATGAAGATGTCAGCTCTGATGACTCAAAAAGTTACAACCATTTAACCTCTCAAATAAGGAGGTTAGAGAAGAAATATGAGGTTGTTCAATAAACTCAAACAAAACATGGATTGAGATTCATAAAAAAAAAAAGAAAATATGAGGTGTTGTGGGTGGAGAGAATAATTAAATTGATGGAATGTGGTTTAGGAACATGGTAGATGGATGGTTTGGAAGATATCTTTGGTTGTGAAGAGAGCAAGCAATATTATCTATGCCATTGTTCTACTGTTGCTTTGGCCCCAATAAACTTACTTTTAAACATTTAAGCTTTAATAATGTTAAATATAATACTTATAACCTCAATTGAACTTAAATAAATTAGATCTAATAAATTTAATGAACAAAATTGAATCAAATTTTGGAAGCTGTAATAGTTTTACTTTCTGGTGATCTCAAATTGTACAAGCTTCTTTCTTAATAATTTATAAATTATAATTTTCCAGAGAACATATTTACTTACTGTGAACATCAGTATCATTAGAAACCATAGATACTTTTGAACAGAAATATATTCTACAAGATCAAGAGCACAAAAGTATGCACTGAATGGAAGGCATATATCCAGAGTGCGATTTTACACCGAGTAGGTGTTATAGTTCCAAATTGAGTCTATTTTAAGTCATGAGTTTTCTTTCACTCTATTTGGCAGGTTTATAGGAGTCAAACTACTGAACACACAGGTGCACTTATTTATGTTATATTACTTATTCAGAGTAAAGCTTGATTGGTATATAGTTGTAAATAAGTGGATATTCCCTTTTAATTCATTAAAGTCTATTGATTTGCATTCATTTCTTTTCATATAAAATCTCTAATATAACATACATTACTCAGTTTAAATAAGTGAAATATTTTTCTTGAATCTTTCTCAATAGAAAGTGCAAATGCCACAAAGCCTCAAGGCTGCTAGGGCAGGTAGGCCCAGCTGCTGAGTGGAGTTTGGTACCTACTCAGGGACACCAAAATATAGTGTAACGGGACCACTGCCAGAGCTACTGGGACATAGAGGTAGAAACTATGCAACATTTTACTCCCAGCCTGAAATCTGCCACTGCAAGGGGAGTGGTGGTTTTGAGAGAGAGAGGGGGAGAGAGAGAGGAAGAGAGACAGAGACAGAGAGGGAGAGAGAGAGAGGGAGAGAGAGACAGAGAGAGAGATGTAAGTTGATGGCCACAGAAGACTGGAGAATGCCTGTAGGTTCAGGTTTTGAGAGAGAGAGAGAGAGAGAGAGAGAGAGAGAGAGAGAGAGAGAGAGAGAGAGAGAGGAGAGAGAGAGAGAGAGGAGAGAGAGAGAGAATAGAGAAAGATAGAAACTGAGCAGCAGGATCTCTATGCTTTATCTCTGGACCCAAATGACCAACAGGATTTGCTCCTGTCTCTACCCTTGGCTTCACAATCAACTATCAAACATTTTTCTTAAATACCCACTGGACAGTTGTCCTTTTTAGGGGGCATTGCCCAAAGGGCACATCCAGGGCTGTGTCCAGGTACAATTCCAAGGATATGTCCAGGAGGCATGTCCAGTTTCAATTACCATTACAAGAGATTTATATTAGACATATCAGCATTTCCCCCCTCCCTTTGTTTTTTTTTTATACGTTTTCCATCGTAAGACTGGAACTCAATCATGAACAACTTTGCAATCGGCGAATTAAGAAAAAGAAAAAAAGAAAGCACATGGTTGAGTGATTTTTCAATAATTTGTTCCAATGACATAAATAAAAATGAAACTTAAGTAGGTGAGGTCCTAACTAGGTGTAGTTTTGGTTAAATCAAAGAAAATATTTCATAAGAAAACTCAGACTAATGGTTATTGGGCCCCAGAGTATACTTGAAGTTCTGAATTCCCAGAGACCCAGAAGGTCTTTTCCTGCCAAAGACTTCAGAATCTAACCTCTAGTGGTCAATGAAAGGTTCAAATACACTAATTTTTTTCTCTCTCTTCAGTCCAGATTTGCAGATATCAAGATAAGTTTTAATTGGTGACACTGATAACTTGTCCTCATGTTGAGGGAGGAAATTCCTGAATGTACTTTGGTGAGTTTCCCGAGTCTGCAAAATATTAAATAAAATGCATGTTTTTGCATTATTTTAATTAGGAATCTGAAAGAAAACACTGCAAACTTTCATTCTAGGAATATTTTGTAAAATACTCTCATCTTCAAAACCAAGATGCTTACATCTAGCCATCATATAATTCATTTAGTGTGTATATAGAGTGAATTGTAAATATAATTGTTTGTTTTTTATTTTACTGAATGTTACTTGGTTTGGTTACCATACCCGGTGGTGATCAGGGCATACTACCAGATCTCAAGGAGATATGAGTCCAGGAAATGGTTTGGTACAGGGAGGGTACAAGGGACTACAAGAGATGATGGGAATCAAATAGGGATAGTCTGAATTCAAGGCAAAATACCTTAACCCTTACATATCTTCTGGCTTGACTTTGCATTCTTATTTTGTTCACCCCTCTAAGATTAATTTTAAAAAGATAAATCATTTTCAGAGGAGGGACTTAATATAAATTGTTCAAATATAATTAATGTATTTTTAAAACTGACCATGGAAAACGTATTTTAATAAAAGTGAAATAACTACATTTTTCTTCTTCAACAAAGGATCAAAGATAATCTCTCTATATAAAAATGACAAGAGAATAAAGACTTCAAAAATTTTTATTGAGATCATTGTGAATTATAAGTCTCTCACAGCTATATTTCAGTCATATAGTGACAGTGAATTAGGGCCATTCCCAACACAGGTGTTGACCTCCCTCCACCAGAGTTCCTAGCATGCATCCCTACCTCCACCCTTAGCCCCCTGGACAGCTAGTGTAACATCCATTTTGTGTTTAGTTTGTTATAGTTTGGGTCTCTTAATTCATTGTTGTTGACGTTGGCGGGTATTTATTGACCAATTTCTCTTTTCACTCAATGTTCCAGAGACCACTTGGACCCTTGGTCCATATACTTTTTATATACTTTAATATATTATAAGTATATATTTATATCATTTAATATATTTTTATTTTCTAATTTTCTAGAAAGATTTAGAAAGACAAGGCAGAACAAAATGATCCATGTTCTAAGGTTCTATGAAAAGGGCAGAAGCCCCTATCTAGATGATATAAATAAAATTAAAAAAAATAAAGGGGGCAGATTTATTTATAGTCACAGTCACTAACTCACCTTATATATTTTAAAACTTTTGCTGGAAGAAATTCCAATGGCAAGAAAAACTTAAAAAAATATTGTAATGCAATATGAATGGTTTTTCTCTGCAGAATTGTAATAAAATCATTAATAATAAAATTAACTTACAGAACTATTAAATGTATAATATAATATTTGGTATATTTAAAAGTACTTTAATTTATTTCTAACATATGAACTGGACTCAAGATTTTGGTTGTCCCTCTTTTATGTTTCACAAAGTATAATTTAGAGACAAATATTAAATTAGAAAAGGAAAGGGGGCCGGGAAGGTGGCGCTAGATGTAAGGTGTCTGCCTTGTAAGCAGATTTCGATCCCCCAGTGTCCCATATGGTCCCTCCAAGCCAGGGGCGATTTCTGCACGCATAGCCACGAGTAACCCCTGAGCATCAAAAGGGTGTGGCCCAAAAACCAAGAAAAAAAAAAGAAGAAAAGGAAAGGCAGTCTTAAAATGTAAGGGTTATGATACAGACCGTTAAGACTTCAATTAAGAAAAATAAGTGAGAATTTTGCTGGCTTGTTTTTGACCACACCTGGCAATGCTCAGGAATCACTCGTTGTGGCCTTGGAAGACCGTCTGAAAAGCCAGGGATAGAAACAGCATCAATTGTGTGCAAAGCTTTCCAACTGCTTTGCTACTTCCAGTCCGTATAATGTGACTATTTTAAATGTCCTTCTACACAGTAATATAAGGAACAAAATGTCTTAAAGTTATATATAAAAAGTATCGTCTTATTTTCCTATTTGCAACTTTAGTTATAAACGTGGAAACAGAGTTTGATGTATGTACATATAACAGTCATTTTTAGAGGCAATTGACTTAAATGCAAATGATCCAGGTAATTTAAAGTATTACAATTACATTCATTATACACATTTTAAAAAGAAAAAGTTATATGATTCACAAAAATTAAAAATGGCTATAGCATTATTTTATTATATGGCCAATCTTATTTATAGCAATAGATATGAATTATTGATCAAGCAAAACATTTAAAATAAATGAACAATACTTCCATGTATATAAAGTTTTTTTGTTTATAGAAAAACTATAAACCTTATATAAGTATAAAATATTTTATGTAAAATATTTATGTTTATATAAAAATTTATCTGGAAAACTAAGCAACAGTCTTCCAAACATATAGAAATGAAACAAATTTCTCAAGGCTATAAAATTTGACCTAGTGAGTTTCTGAATGAAGAGAAAAATGCCTAGATGAATAAATGTTTTTATTATGTCAAGAAGCATTATCTATTAAGCCTTTTCATATCAATATCTGTATAAAATTTATTAGTTTAATTTAGACTCCATTTAGCTGATTGTGGAACAAAAAATACAAAAAACAAATGCATACTAACATACAATAAAAATGAGCAAATCATTTAAGATGAGACAGAAACTGATATTCAGAAATATCAAATTTGATGTGTGAGGTGTTTTCCTCTTCTGGGAGAAGCTTACTGTAGCCAAGTCAGAATTGAATCTTCTAAATATTATTATTTGGTAAGTATTACATGCAAGAAAAAGACATCACCCCAGCTTTAAATTGATCTACAAATATCCTTAGGGCTTTTTTTAATTTTGAAAAATTAAAATTTCAGAATCATATTTTTTATGTCTTTGAGTTAGGATAACAGTCTATAAATCAGCATAATCATACTCATATATTCCTTATATGCAACTACTTCTTTGTTATGGGTTCATCCTTCTGATTTAGTTCAGTCTTTGTCAGGTTCAGTCATTTGAAATAATGTATTTTGAGATCCTAGAGTAATGAAATATCCTAGAGTAAAATGCTCATAAGTACCTCACAGAAAAATTGCCTTTATATGTCACTTATCCTAACATCTAAAGTCATTTTAATTTTAGGATTTCTCAATTTATACTACTGTTCTAATTTGAAATAATTTTATTTTTTTTCTTTCTCTTTTCTACTTTTTTTATAGCATTGTTTAGAATTGGACCCAGGGTCTCACACATACAATACAAGTACTGTATTACTGACTGTTAAACATTCAGGGTTTTGAACAAATTTTCTTAAATACAGATTATTCGCTGATTATATGAATGTGTTATTTAGATATGAAATCATTTTAACTTACAGTCTATTTTTAACATAAAAATAATTTATTAATTTATACAATAACCCTTCAGTGACATATCCCAAACATATTTGGAACATGTTCCTGGTCCCATGCATAATTTAATATTGGACAGCCAAAATATTATAGTTTTCTAAACACAACATGCTTTGCAAGAATCAAGAAAAGTTTAAAATATACCAATACAATATTTTGGTGAGTTCAATCTATTTTTAAAATAAATTTAAATAATACATTATTTAAGCACAAATAGTTACAAATAAACAATTGCAAAATGGTTCATGCTTAAATTTCATTCATATAATGTATACCACCCTTCACTAGTATAATTTTTCTGCCTTCAATGTCTCCAATTTTCTTCTCATCAATCCCCAGACCACCTATCTTCCCTCTTTTCTTTTTGACACTGTTGCCAAGTACCACCAAGGGCGGTCAAATGTACCTACCCAGAGACGAAGAGACAGAGACAGAGAGAGATAGTGAAAGACGAGAGGGGAGAGGAAAAGGAACAGAGAAGAGAAGGGGAGAGGAGAGACTAACTCTGGCCTGGCTGGAGAGATCAAGAGCAAGAAAAATCACCTACAAGAGAACCAGGCAGGTGGAAGATTCTGGAGCTTGGGGCTGAACTGTTAAATGTCCTGTTGAGAAAGGGACAGAAAGCAGAGCAAGGTGCATTGCCCACAGGTTCTGCAGTATTTTTCTGCCCCCTCTTCTCCCAACAGCCAGACTTCTATTTTTATACTTGGTCAGTTGACCATTACAGATGGCATGTCCCACTCCATTGGCATTTATTGGGGTGCTATGACCCCTTAAAGATACATTAACATTTTGCCCATCACTTTATGCCCTTTCAGGACCCTGATCTTGTTCAGGTGATTAAGTTCCAACTATCGTTGTCATAGTGGACCATTCTCTACTTAGCACTCTGAAATTACAGCCTACTTTTGTCTTCTCTTTTATCTGCTCTTTGTAGAAAATATGCCCAAACTTCACCAGGTAATTATGTAATTTGAATCATTTTCTTAATGTAAAGTAATCTTGAAAAATTATGAATATCCTGAATACAAAATTATACTTCATATTACTCTTGTTTTATTAAACTTAAAATTGTTGTGAGAGACGCAGCAGGAGGGGAGGTGGCTGAAGGACAAGGTATAACGCAGGGCTGAATAAGGAACCAGTGGACACCAGGCGGGGAAAATCCGCGAAAGTACACCGGCCCAGTGGGGCTCAGCTGTGAAAGACTGTGAGTGTGACCTGTCTATGTCTGTCTACTGTCCTCTTGCGTGAAACTCTTGCGAGTGGGGCAAAAAGAGCCTCCAGAAACCTCGCTTGCCCAGACGCCATTTTCAGGGAGGGACTTCAGAGCATAAAAACCGGCTAACCTTTGCAAAAGCTGGCTCCCTGTGTGTGACACCAGGCGGGGAAAATCCGCGAAAGTACACCGGCCCAGTGGGGCTCAGCTGTGAAAGACTGTGAGTGTGACCTGTCTATGTCTGTCTACTGTCCTCTTGCGTGAAACTCTTGCGAGTGGGGCAAAAAGAGCCTCCAGAAACCTCGCTTGCCCAGACGCCATTTTCAGGGAGGGACTTCAGAGCATAAAAACCGGCTAACCTTTGCAAAAGCTGGCTCCCTGTGTGTGACACCAGGCGGGGAAAATCCGCGAAAGTACACCGGCCCAGTGGGGCTCAGCTGTGAAAGACTGTGAGTGTGACCTGTCTATGTCTGACTACTGTCCTCTTGCGTGAAACTCTTGCGAGTGGGGCAAAAAGAGGCTCAGAGGAGCACGGCCGCTCCGCTTCGCTACGCGGCCGTGCACTCTTTCTAAGGAAAGAACTCCATTGCAACAAGAAGGAAAAATCACACTAAGAACGGCGCTATATCACAGAAGCAAACATTTCTCTCTGGACTGTCTTCTCTGTTGCATGCTCGGGCCTAAGATTTGACCCAGTGTGAGGCTTCATCCACGGAGGACTCCCCTCCCTTAGAGGCAAGTCAGCCCATCCAGAAAGGGAGGAGCCAGAGGAGTGTGCTGCCTACATCATATAGACAATGAATACCACTACAACACGTAGAAAAACCCACAATACAAGTGTGACAATGGGGAAACAACGCAGGCCAGCATCAGACATAGAGAATGAAGATGACAATTCTGAGGACCAGATAATGACTGAACAACTAATCAACCTCTCAGATAAGGACTTTAGACTAGCAATATGGAAGGTGCTCAACAGAATCCAAGAAACCATGGATCGAGTTGAACAGAACACTAATAAGAACCAAGAAAATATGAAGGCAGAAATGACAAAACTCCAAACTGAAATAACATGTCAACTAAGAGGACTGAAAAAGTCAGTAAATGAAGTGAATGACAAAATGGATAAGCTCTGGGACAGGGTATCAGAAGCTGAGAATAGACTTGGTGCTGTGGAAGATGAGATACATAACAATTCCATACAGCAGGAGAGATTGGACAAAAAACTTAAAGCAAATGAGCAGACAATGGAAAAATTAGTCAAAGAATGGGAACAGACGAAAATAGAAGTCTATGATAAGATCAACAGAAACAACTTAAGAATCATTGGAGTCCCAGAGACCCAGGAAGAAAATTTCCAGGAAGAATCAATGGTCAAGAACATCATTAAAGAGAAACTTCCAGAGCTAAAGAATATATGTGATCAAATCCTGCATGCCCGAAGAGTACCAACCAAAAGAGACCCCAGAAAAATCACCCCAAGACACATCCTAGTCACAATGACAAATCCCACAGATAGAGACAGAATTCTGAAAACAGCAAGATCAAAAGGGGAAATCATGTTCAAGCAAGCTTCCCTGAGATTTACAGCAGACCTGTCACCAGAAACGCTCAATGCCAGAAAGCAGTGGTGGGATATTGTGACAAGACTGAATGAAATGAATGCTTCACCCAGAATACTATACCCAGCAAAACTCACTTTCCGGTTTGATGGAAGAATACATGGTTTCACAGACAAAAAACAGCTCAGAAACTTCACAGACACAAAACCAGTCTTAAGAGAAAAACTGAAAGACCTAATCTAAGACAAGACTACCCAAAAGACACACCAAATTTTGAAATAAAGATGGCGTTAAATCCCAGGACAATTCTTTCTCTCAACGTCAATGGACTAAATGCACCAGTTAAGAGACACAGAGTGGCTAAATGGATCAAAAAACTCAATCCAACCTTCTGCTGCCTACAAGAAACGCACCTGAATAGTCAGAACAAACATAGACTCAAAATAAAAGGCTGGAGAAAAGTTATCCAAGCAAACAACACCCATAAAAAAGCTGGAGTGGCCATACTAATATCAGATAATGCAAACTTTATACTCAGGAAGGTTGTAAGGGACAAAGACGGACATTTTATATTAATCAAGGGGTACGTAGAGCAGGAAGAATTCACTCTCCTAAACATATATGCACCGAATGAGGGGCCAGCAAAATATTTAATACAACTGTTGACAAATCTGAAAAATAATATCAACAACAACACAATAATTATGGGGGACCTTAACACGGCTTTGTCAACACTGGACAGGTCAACCAGACTGAAACCCAACAAGAATATACTAGACCTGAGGAGAGAAATGGAAGAAAGAGGCCTAGTGGATATATATAGGACACTCCATCCCCAGAAACCTGGATACACATTCTTCTCCAATGTACATGGGACATTCTCCAGGATAGACTACATGCTGGCACATAAAACATACCTCCATAAGATCAAGAGGATAGAAATTTTGCAGACTACCTTCGCTGACCACAAGGCTCTGAAATTATTTGTGAACTCCAAAGGGACTCAGAAGAAACACTTTAACACCTGGAAGTTAAACAGCCTCATGCTCAATAACCAGTGGGTCCGAGATGAAATCAAGGAGGAAATAAAAAGGTTCCTGGAAACAAATGACAATAAAGACACAAACTCTCAGAACTTATGGGACACAGCAAAAGCAGTACTGAGAGGAAAATTTATAGCTTTGCAAGCACACATCAGGAAGGAAGAAGGAGCTTACCTGAGTAGCTTAATGACACAGCTAATAGAACTAGAAAATGCTCAACAAAAGGACCCAAGAACAGGAAGACAGAAGGAAATAACAAAGCTGAGAGCAGAAATCAACGAAGTGGAAACTCAAAAAACAATCCGAAAGATCAACGAAAGCAGAAGTTGGTTCTTTGAAAAAATAAACAAGATTGATAGACCACTGGCAAACCTAACAAAGAAAGAGAGAGAGAGAAACTTGATAACTCGTATCAGGAATGAAAAAGGAGAGATCACTACTGATATGACAGAGATTCAAAGGGTAATCAGAAACTACTTTGAAAAACTCTACGCCACTAAAAATGAGAACCTGGAAGAAATGGATAAATTCTTGGACTCTTATAATCTTCCACGGTTGAAGGAAGAGGATGTAGCATATCTAAACACCCCCATCACCATTGATGAAATTAAAACAGTAATCAAATGTCTGCCGAAAAACAAAAGCCCAGGTCCAGATGGATTCACTAATGAATTCTATCAAACTTTCCAAGAGGAACTACTGCCAATCTTGGCAAGACTCTTTCATGAAATTGAACAAACAGAAACACTTCCAAATAGCTTTTATGAAGCCAACATCACCTTGATACCTAAACCAGACAGAGACGCTACCAAAAAAGAAAATTACAGACCAATATCACTGATGAATTCAGATGCAAAGATCCTCAACAAAATCCTGGCAAATAGGATTCAATGCCTCGTTAAGAAGATCATCCACTACGATCAAGTAGGTTTCATCCCAGGAATGCAAGGCTGGTTTAACATCCGTAAATCTATCAACATAATACACAACATCAATAACAAGAAAAATAAAAACCACATGATCATATCAATAGATGCAGAGAAAGCATTTGATAAGGTCCAACACCCATTCTTGATCAAAACTCTCAGCAAGATGGGAATGGAGAGAACCTTTCTCAATATAGTGAAGGCCATCTACCACAAGCCAGTGGCAAATATTATCCTCAATGGAGAAAAACTGAAAGCCTTCCCTCTAAATTCTGGCACAAGACAAGGCTGTCCTCTCTCACCACTCCTATTCAACATAGCACTGGAAGTACTTGCTATAGCGATTAGGCAAGAAAAGGATATCAAGGGAATCCAGATAGGAAAGGAAGAAGTCAAGCTCTCACTGTTTGCAGATGACATGATACTCTACTTAGAAAACCCTAAAGACTCTATCAAAAAGCTTCTAGAAACAATAGACTCATATAGCAAGGTGGCAGGCTACAAAATTAACACACAAAAATCAATGGCCTTTCTATATACCAATAGTAATAAGGATGAAATGGACATTAGAAAACAACCCCATTCACAATAGTACCACACAAACTCAAATATCTTGGAATCAACTTGACTAAATATGTGAAGGACCTATACAAAGAAAACTATAAAACTCTGCTCCAAGAAATAAGAGAGGACACACGGAAATGGAAACACATCCCCTGCTCATGGATTGGCAGGATTAACATCATCAAAATGTCAATACTCCCCAAGGCATTATACAGATTTAATGCCATCCCTCTAAAGATACCCATGACATTCTTCAAAGAAGTGGATCAGACACTTTTGAAATTCATTTGGAACAATAAACACCCTCGAATAGCTAAAGCAATCATTGGGAAAAAAAATATGGGAGGAATTACTTTTCCCAACTTTAAACTGTACTACAAAGCAACAATTATCAAAACAGCATGGTATTGGAATAAGGATAGGTCCTCAGATCAGTGGAATAGGCTTGAATACTCAGAAAATGTTCCCCAGAGATACAACCATCTAATTTTTGATAAAGGAGCAGGAAATCCTAAATGGAGCAGGGAAAGCCTCTTCAACAAATGGTGTTGGCACAATTGGATAGCCACTTGCAAAAAATTGAACTTAGACCCCCAGCTAACATCATGTACAAAGGTAAAATCCAAATGGGTTAAAGACCTCGATATCAGCCCCAAAACCATAAGATATATAGAACAGCACATAGGCAAAACACTCCAGGACATTACAGGCATCTTCAAGGAGGAAACTGCACTCTCCAAGCAAGTGAAAGCAGAGATTAACAGATGGGAATATATTAAGCTGAGAAGCTTCTGCACCTCAAAGGAAATAGTGCCCAGGATACAAGAGCCACCCACTGAGTGGGAGAAACTATTCACCCAATACCCATCAGATAAGGGGCTAATCTCCAAAATATACAAGGCACTGACAGAACTTTACAAGAAAAAAACATCTAACCCCATCAAAAAATGGGGAGAAGAAATGAACAGACACTTTGACAAAGAGGAAATACGCATGGCCAAAAGACACATGAAAAAATGTTCCACATCACTAATCATCAGGGAGATGCAAATCAAAACAACGATGAGATACCACCTCACACCCCAGAGAATGGCACACATCACAAAGAATGAGAATAAACAGTGTTGGCGGGGATGTGGAGAGAAAGGAACTCTTATCCACTGCTGGTGGGAATGCTGTCTAGTTCAACCTTTATGGAAAGCGATATGGAGATTCCTCCAAAAACTGGAAATCGAGCTCCCATACGATCCAGCTATACCACTCCTAGGAATATACCCTAGGAACACAAAAATACAATACAAAAACCCCTTCCTTACACCTATATTCATTGCAGCTCTATTTACCATAGCAAGACTCTGGAAACAACCAAGATGCCCTTCAACAGACGAATGGCTAAAGAAACTGTGGTACATATACACAATGGAATATTATGCAGCTGTCAGGAGAGATGAAGTCATGAAATTTTCCTATACATGGATGTACATGGAATCTATTATGCTGAGTGAAATAAGTCAGAGAGAGAGAGAAAAACGCAAAATGGTCTCACTCATCTATGGGTTTTAAGAAAAAAGAAAAACACCCTTGTAATAATAATTTTCAGACACAAAAGAGAAAAGAGCTGGAAGTTCCAGCTCACCTCAGGAAGCTCACCACAAAGAGTGATGAGTTTAGTTAGAGAAATAACTACATTTTGAACTGTCCTAATATTGAGAATGTATGAGGGAAATGTAGAGCCTGTTTAGGGTACAGGCGGGGGTTGGGGGGGGAGGAGGGAGATTTGGGACTTGGGTGATGGGAATGTTGCACTGGTGATGGGTGGTGTTCCTTTTATGACTGAAACCCAAACACAATCATGTATGTAATCAAGGTGTTTAAATAAAAAAAAATTAAAAAAAAATTGTTGTAAATACTCTGGAAACAACCAAGATGCCCTTCAACAGACGAATGGCTAAAGAAACTGTGGTACATATACACAATGGAATATTATGCAGCTGTCAGGAGAGATGAAGTCATGAAATTTTCCTATACATGGATGTACACAGAATCTATTATTCTGAGTGAAATAAGTTAGAGAGAGAGAGAGAGAGAGAGAAATGCAGAATGGTCTCACACATCTATGGGTTTTAAGAAAAATGAAAGACATTCTTGCAATAATCATTTTCAGACACAAAAGAGAAAAGAGCTGGAAGTTCCAGCTCACCTCAGGAAGCTCACCACAAAGAGTGATGAGTTTAGTTAGAAAAATAACTACATTTTGAACTGTCCTAATAATGAGAATGTATGAGAGAAATGGAGAGCCTGTTTAGAGTACAGGCGGGGGTCGGGTGGGGAGGAGGGAGACTTGGGACATTGGTGATGGGAATGTTGCACTGGTGATGGGTGGTGTTCTTTACATGACTGAAACCCAAACACAATCATGTATGTAATCAAGGTGTTTAAATAAAAAAAAATAAAAATTATTGTAAATAATTCAAAGTATATATCCAATACCATATTGTAAAATTTACCATGTTATTTCCCTTCTTTTGTAATTATTTCCCTGAAAACATATCTGAATAATTGATATGCTTTTGATTTATTGACATGATAAATACAAAGGCTTATAAAATTTACTTTTATATCATAATTATTTCTTAAAGAGTCAAATACCTAACATTTACATATATTTTTATAGAGAATTAGTTTTGAATTTATAGGTTTGATTAATGTATCACTGTTTTGCAACTCTACAGAATTTGGGGAATCTACTTACCATTCAAGACCTGGTCATTTGCAGTCAACCTCAGTCAGAAGTTAATGAAGACTATGCCTAATTTCACAACTGGGTTTTTACTCACAGGTTTTTCAGACAACCCTGAGCTAGAAATCTTCTATGCTTCTCTGTTCTTAGTCCTGTATTTGTTGGCATTGACTGGAAACATCCTCATTATTACCGTAACTTCCATGGATGACAGTCTCAACACCCCCATGTACTTCTTCCTGAAGCATCTCTCCTTTATGGATCTCTGCTATATTTCCGGAACAGTGCCAAGATTTATTATCAACTCTATTTTGCAAAGAGGAGGAAACATTTCCTTCTGGGAATGCATTTTTCAGTGCCTTGTTTTCACTCTTTGTGCTGCTGCTGAAATAGGCATCCTCACGGTGATGTCCTATGACCGCTATGTGGCCATTTGCCTTCCACTGCACTATGACATCATCATGAATGTCAGAATCTGCCTCCATGGAGTCATTGGAGCTTGGATCAGTGGAGTCATTGGTGGAGTCACGCACACAGCAGGTACTTTCTCCATCCGCTTCTGTGGCCCCCGGGTCATCCAACAATTCTTTTGTGATGTCCCCCAGATCCTGAAACTCTCCTGCGCAAATGACTATCTTGCTGAGGTTGGTGTGTCTGTCTTCCTCTCTTTGGCTGCATTTCTCTGTGTCATCTTTATTGGATTCTCGTACATACACATATTTTCTTCTGTGTTGAGGATGCCATCTGCTGAGAGCAGAGCCAAGGCCTTTTCCACTTGCCTTCCCCACCTCTTTGTCGTCTTATTATTTATTTCTACTGGTATATTTGAGTATTTAAAGCCTCATTCTAACTCTCCAACTGTATCAGACATTTTGCTCACTATTATGTATACAGTCGTTCCCCCAACATTCAATCCAATGATCTATAGCCTGAGAAATAAAGCCATAAAGTTAGCTATCAGAAAGGTTTTTAAGAGAATGAAAACATGTCTGTGTTGGTGACATTTATTTCTTTTTCTTTAAGAGAGAATTTAATATTTTATTGGACAATAATGACATTATCTTTCAGTAACTAATGAACTGATTTAAGAAATAAATTTAATGCGGGAAAGATGTGTGTATATACTGTGGGAGCAATTAAATATTTAAAAAAGGATCTACAAGAATTCTACATAAATATAATATAATGAAATTAACCCGTTAATACATGAGGGCAAAATAAAGAAAACTTTCTTAATATATTTTTAGAATTTTTTATTTATTTATTTATTTCAAGTTATTTATAGTGAATTTTAGACATGCCATATTTCAATACTGTTCCACCATCATTGTCAACCTCCTGTCCTCAGAAACAGTCCCGTGTCAATGCATTCGCCCCAGCCTGCCATGATAACACGCCTGTTTTCAAAATTGGTTGTTAAAGTTTGGGTGTCGAGGTTTTATTTTCATTGACTCCTTGGCTTGAATATTTAATTTTCTTATTAATCCTATCAATAAACCCAAATCCCCTTTGCAGTGACTTCCATATTTCACATTTGTCTTTCTCCTAACTAATTACTTTTCTTCTTCTCACTATTAACTGAGGTCAAGGGTTTTCTCAATAAACCCGATTTAAAACATTACATTCATTTATAGTCATTTGAAATACCACATTTAAGTAATGTCATCCTGTATTTATTCTTCTTCTGGCTTAACTCTTTTAACATAATATCTTCCAATTTGATCCATGTTGAAGCAAATTACATGATTGCATCATTTCATACAGCCATACAGTATTCCATTGTACCAATTCTTTATGACCCGCTCATCTGTTGTTTGACATCTAGGTTGATTCCAATTATTATCTATTCTGAATGCTGTGATGAATGTGTGCAGATTTACTTTTGGATGAATGAAAACTTTCTTATTGTAAGCTTATGATTTTTCATAATATATGAAATCAGAATTATGATCTTTTGAATATAAAATGGTGACTATAATTATTTTTCTCTTTAAAAATAACATTTATTTACACACTTTCTTTTACAAAGTCACACATAATATAATTTCTTCTGGCAGTCAATATTCCAACATCAATTTACACAACAATGTAAATTCCTTTCACCATTGTCCCTGGATCCCCACTCTGCCCCAAGCCTGACCCTTAGTATGTATAGATAATTCACTTAATATTGGTAATGGAATTATTGAATGAAAACCTTCACTAAAATAAGATTTGTGAAAATTTTATCTTTCAATGGGATCATTAAATTATCCTTAGGTTTACTAAACTGTTGCTTGTTGAGCATTCAGTGTTCATAGTTTTGTTTTGTGATCTTAGGTGGTTTCTATGATCATTTTACATATAATTTAATGTTTTTCTACTGGGATATCAGTTTTGAAAATCTGGAATGTGTCACAGGGCTGTATGTATATATGGCTGTTCATTCCAGGAGTTCAGGATCTGTCGAGCTGGAATGATGACCTGATATATGTGTCTTTGGGCCATGGGTATAGCTTCTGAGGTCTTTGGAAGTGCAGAGTCATGGGAGATGGGGTGGGAGAGGTTGTCAGCCCTGATTCCAAGAAAACTTCAGGTTTCTCTGCCCCAAAATTGTCATATCTGGAGTTTTCTGGTCGTCAGTTGTTTCTGCAGAGAACAGTGCAGAAGTGGTTAAAGTATGGTTACTGGTGTAGAGGCAGTTGTGAGGTGTGGGTAGCTTCAACAGGCTAGATGACCCCTCTTGCTTCCCTCTGAGTTTACCCAAAGCCATCAATTAAACAATTTGTTTATGCCTGAGTGTTAGTGCCATAGCTTTCTTTCTTTTTTTAGTTAAAAGTATTCTATGTAGCTGGCCAATTAGCTGACAGGTGCTGGCATTGAGTCACAGAAGTTATCAAAGATGCTTCTCTAAGTATATAGGTGTTAGGGGGAGGCTATCTGCACTGACGGAGCCTTTTTCTTATTTAAATCTGGGGACTCACAGATATTACAGGATGTTTAAAAACTGTTCAAATAACCTCATAACCAATATTCATTGGCTCCATGGAGCTTTGTTATTGCTTTTCAATCTTTTTGAGCTTCAATTCACTTATATTGAAGGCACTCTTGCAAACTGTCATTTTTCTCCCCTTTTTACTATTTCATGTGCACTTTGTCACTCTTATAAAGTAATGTTTTAAGTAACCATCAGTGAGATTCTCAGATATAGTAGTTTTAGGGTGGCAAAAATTATAAATGAAGAAATAAAATATTAATATATTAAAATAAAACATATAACATTATTGAAAGGTCCTTTTGCAAAAAAATTTAAGAGATAATTCCAAATTAAGTAAAATTTGCATATATTAGAAACAAATATAGGTGTATTATTTACATAGATAGACATCTAAATTAATAAATTTATTTGTATTTAATAGCATGAAAAATTATGAAAGAAAATGTATAAACTAAAAGCTTGGAATGAAAATAGATAATAAAACATTGGCATAACTATTAAATCAGTGTGGTACTGGAATAGAAAAACTCCTAGCAATGGACAATAAGAAAATATTCAGGATGGCATTTTATATATTTTTTATAAAGAAACAGAGAGCAAAAAATATAATAAAGGCAGCCTTTTCACCAAATGGTGAAGGAGAATGAATAAGTATGTGTAATAAATTAAATCTCTGTCTATACCATACATGTTGCACAAAAGTCACCTCAAAGTAGATGGAACACCTCGACATAAGACCAGTATATATTAAATATATTGAGGAATATGAGCAAATTGCTCCAAGTCCTAGACTCAATGACGTCTCTACAATACTGCCACTGGCAAAACCTAGAAAATCAAAGACAAATGGAGTTAAACAAAATAAAAAAATTTCTTTTATTTTTATTTTATTTTTTGCCTTTTGGGCCATACCCGTTGATGCTCAGGGGTTACTCCTACGTGCTCAAAAATCACTCCTGGCTTGGGGGACCATATGGGACACTGGGGGAATCAAACTGTGGTCTGTCCTAGGTTAGTGCATGCAAGGAAATGCCTTACTGCTTGTGCTATTGCTCCAACCCCTAAAACAAAAAATTTTCTGTGTGGCAAAACTAAACAAAAGCCCTGAAGAACAAAAGCATGGGCTAAAATTGAAAGACAGAAATCTGAAGTTGAGAAAATATTTGTATTCAACACATCTAAGATATCGAGGAAAAAGTATTCACAAAGATCAATATAACAACAAAAATATCTAAAACCTCTCAAAACATGGGGAGATGAAATGAAAAGACACTTTTCTGATGGACACCAATGGATGACCACTAGGAACATGAAAAATAGCTCAACATAGTTTATTATTAAGGAAATCAAATTCAAGACAAAAATGAGATATCAACTTATACCAGTAAGAATGGAACACATCAAATATATTGGGAATAATCTGTGTTGGTGAGTGTGTGAGTTACTCTAACATCACTGCTGATGGGAACTCTTATGAGTGGGGGAGGAACAGGAACTCTCACCCACTGCTGTACTGAAAGTTGTTTAAGACAACTTCTAAGGAGAACAGTTTGGAGAGTTGTCAGTAAACTCATAATTGAGCTTTCACATAATCTATCAATGCCAGTTTGGTTTATGTATCCACAGGATAGAAAAATATTCATTTAAAAAATGTGTGCAGGAAATTATTCACTGTTACATTCAGCTTACAGTATGAATCAACCTAGATGTCCTGCAACAGATGAGTGGATCTGTATAAAGATATAGTACATATACACAGTGGAATACTACACAGCTATAAGGAATGTTGAAATAATTCAATTCACTGCACTATAGATGGAAGAGGAAGATATCATGCTGCATGAAATAAACCAGAAAGGAGCCAGAGCAGTGGTGAACTGGTAGGAAGTTTGCCGTGCAGACGGCTGACCTAAGACGAACTGTGATTCTGTCCCCCAGTGTCCTATATGGTTCTCCAAGCCAGGAGTGATTTTTGAGCACAAAGCCAGGACTAACCCCTGAGCATCACTGGGTTTGGCCCAAAATAAAAAAACAAAAAGTAAACCAGAAGGATAACCCCAGGATGATAGAATTTATATGTGATATTTAGAATAACTGGCAGAGGAAATGCAATGCTTAAAGGAATGGAATGCATAATTCATCAATGATCTGAGTACAGGGAGAGTAAGGAAAGAAATTGAGTAGAAGTGAAAAAGTGACAGATGGAAGTAATAGGTTTGGAACAGGGAGTAGGGAATTCATGACTATCATATTTGATAAGAAATAATAGAGCTAAATATTCAAACCACAGAGTCAATAACACTAAAATCATGAGACACAGACTTTAACAACTGAACATCAAATGATGCCATTCAAGATGATGGGTGTAAGGGGTTGAAATTTCAAGATAGTTATTTTTATCTACATCCAGGTCGGTTCCAAAAATCTTACTCTTTACTCTATTTGGCAGTTTTACAGGAGTCAAACTACAGGGCAGAGAGACATACTTGTCATTAATGTTATATTAGTTATTTAGAGTAAAACTTAATTGGGATATAATTGTAGATAAATGGATGTTTCTTTTTTAATTCATTAAAATTTATTGGCACTTATGTCCTTTTCATATAGCATCTCTAATATCACAAAAATACAGATTTTAAGTAATTAATGTTCAGTTAATTTACTTCACTCAGTTTAAGTTAAACTTAACTATATATCATTTTATTCCTAGTCTGATGTTTGCCACTATTGGAAGGGTGGTAGTTCTTAAAGAGAGATAGCTAAGTTACCTTAGCTAGAGAGGACTGGGGGAGGACTGTAGGTCTGGGTTTTGAGAGATAAAGTAGAGAAAGACAAAAACAAGCAGGCAGTATCTCGACTTTGCTTTATCTACAGCCAGGCCTAGCATGTTCTGACCTCTGGCTTCCAATTGCAGGCAGGCTCTTCCTCTCTCTACCATTGGCTTTTCTTCCAATCAAATGTCAAACTTTTTCCTTAAATACCCACTTGACAATTGTCTATTCCAGAGGATGTGCCCAAGGGGCATGTCAGAGGACATGTCCAAGTCCAATTTCAAGGGCATGTACAGGTCCAACTACCATTAAAAGATTTACATTAGATATATCAACATTTCTTACTTTTATGTTTTTTTGAACACATGTTTTCCATTGTAAGATTGGAACTCAATCATGATCAACTTTGTAATCACTGAATTTAAGTAAAAGAAAAAAGAAATACATGGTAGAGTGATCTTTCAGTAATTTGTTCCAATGAACATAAATAAAAATGAAAGTTAAGTAGGTGAGGTCCTAACTAGGTGTGTTTTGGTTGAATCAAGAAAAATGCTTCATGAGGCAACTCAGAATAATTGTTATTGGGCCCAAGAGTATACTTGAAGTTCTGAATTCCCAGAGACTTAGAAAGTCTTTTCCTGCCAAAGAGACTTAAGATTCTAACCTCTAATGGTCATTGAAAGGTTCATTTTTTTCTCTCTTCTGTCTAAAGTTGCAGATTTCAAGAATCCCAGATAAGTGTTAACTGTTGTCACTGACAACTTGTCCTCATGTTGAGCGAAGCAGTTCCAGAATGTACTTTGGTGAGTTTCTGATACTGCAAAATATTAAACAGTATTTTGTGAAGTAATACTATCATTTTCAAAACCAGAATGTCTTGCATATCGCTATCATATAAGTCGATTAGTTTGTATATAGAATGGGTTTTAAATATATATATATATACATATATTTTATTTTACTGAATGTTACTTGGTTTGGTTACCATATCAGGCGGAGGTCAGGGTTTACTGCCAGCTCACTGGTAGGTAACAATTCTGGAAATGGATTAGTACAGGGATAGGACAGGGACCAAAAGCGATGATGGGAATCAAATAGAAGTAGTCTGAATTCAAGGCAAAATACTTTAACCATTATAATATCTTCTGGCCCTACTTTGCATTTTTAATAGTTGTTCAATTTGTAAGATTAATTTTAAAAGGATAAGTCATTTTCAGAAAGGAGACTTAGTATAATTTGTTCAAAGATGGTTAATGCATTTTTAAAACTGATAATGGAAGACATTTTAAAAACAGTGAAATAACCACATTTTTATTTTCCCACAGTCAATGATAATCTCTATAGATATAAATGGCAAGAGCATAAAGAAAGACATTTTTATAGTCACAATCACTAACTCACCTTTCATATTTTAAAACATTTTCCTGGAGAAATTCCAATGGCAAGAAAAAAAATCAAAAAATATTGTAATGTGGGGCCCGGAGAGATAACACAGTGGCATTTGCCTTGCAAGCAACCGATCCAGGACCAAAGGTGGTTGGTTCGAATCCCGGTGTCCCATATGGTCTCCTGTGCCTGCCAGGAGCTATTTCTGAGCAGACAGACAGGAGTAACCCCTGAGCACCACTGGGTGTGGCCCAAAAACAAACAAAAAAAATGTTGTAATGTAATGAGAATGTTTCTTTCACCCAGAATTATAAAACCATTCATAATAAAATTAACTGACAAAACTGTTAAATGTATCATATATTTGTTGTATTTAAAAACACTTTAATTTAATCTCTAAAACTATGAAATGGACTCAGGATTTTGTTTGTTCCTCTTTTATGTTGCACAAAGAATAATTTAGAGACAATTAAAATATAAAATGAAAGGCAGTCTTAAAATTTTGGAGTTATGGTAACAGACCTTTAAGACTACATTTAAGAAAAGTAAGTGAGAATTTTGCTGGTTTGTTTTTGACCACACCTGGCAATACTCAGAGATCAATCCTAATGGTCTTGGAGGACTATTTGAGAAGCCAGGGAGGGAACTAGCATCAATTGTGTACAAGGCTTTCCTACTGCTTTTCTACTTCTCCAACCCCCATAATGTGATTGTTTTAAATGATCTTAGATAAAGTCATATAAGGGACAAAAGTCTTGAAATGATATCTAAAATGTATCATATTACTTTCCTACTTGTAGTGTTTTTATAAGATATTAATATGGAAAAAATAGATTGAATAGGATTTAAAGCTGAGGTCTTATACTCAATTTAGCTGGAGGCCGCAGGAGGCAAAGTCAGGGTGAGGCAAGGCCGCATAAGGGATTTCACAAAACAAAGTCCCCAAACATCATTATTAACAGTTTTAATTATTTCTTCTGAACATGAATAGAAGATTGTGTGAAGATCATGAACAGTTCTTCTGAACATGGCATCTTTTGCTATTCCTTGCTGCCAAAGACTTGACAGCGCTTCTCACAAATCTGAACCACATTTGGCTTTAGAGAGGAAGCAGTTGAGACCCTCAGTATGGCTTGAAGATAAAAAATCATTAAGTCTAGACCTGTACTTTGACTTATTGAAGTTCAATGTGGAGAATAACTTTTCACACAAATATGTGCTCCCAAAAAGACACATGGTGCGCTTGAACATTCGGGAAAGATCAAGGAAGCTGGGGGGCAATTCTCTCAAAAATTGCCCATGCATGTCTGCTTTTCCACTAATCTCCCTGAACTTGGCTTTGAGATCAGAGTTGCATTGCAGGTCAATGAGCTCCATTTGAAGCACAGGAGGGGCATCTTGCACATCAAAGAAAAAGGGGTCCACAAAAATTTGAAAAGTGGCTCTGTGCTTTTTGAAGTTTGCAAATCTGTGATCAAATTCCTTCTCTAGCTTAAAAATAGCATCAACATATTTCTCACCACTGAATGATATGCCTGCACCCACAAGTTCCCTGCATGCTGGGAAATGGCAAAGGTTTGTCTGAGGGAGCTGGGATTTCCATAACACAAGTTTTGTGGAGAATGCTCTCACGTTGTCATAGGCAGCACCGATAAGCTGCCCTGGGCCTTGTAACATCTTGTTTCGTACATTCAGCTTATGTGTGATGTCAACAAGAAAAGCTAAGTTTATGAGCCATTTGTGATCACTCAACTCAGAAACAGCATTCCCATCATTTTCCATGAAGGCTTTCACTTCTTCTCTCAACTCAAAAAATCTTTTCAGGACATTTCTCCTGCTGAGCCAACGTACTTCAGTGAAATAGAGCAAATCTCCATATTCTGACTCTATTTCCTCTAAAAAAGCATGGAACCGCCTGTGCTTTAAGCCCCTGGATCTGATTTGGTTGATGCATTTCAGACATCACATTGTCACACGGCAGGCATTTACTGTAAAGGGCCTGCTGATGGATAATGCAGTGAAGAGCAATGGCCTTCTCTACACCCTCCTCTTCAAGTTTTTTTGAACAAGTGCCACCAGTCCATGTTTCCTCCCTCTCCTCGATGGTGCTTTATCGGTTATTATTCCAACAAACCTCTTCCATGGCAAACTTGCATTCTCAATGGCATCACACAAATGCCAAAATATCTCATTAGCCGTGGTCTGGCCATGCATTGGAATTATTGTGAATAGCTCCTCAAAATTGCAATCAACACCACGGACATAAATTGTGAGCTGCTCAGTGTCTGTTATATCTGTGCCCTCATTAAGAGCAACTGAGTATGCATCAAAACATTTGGCTTTCTCACACAATTGATGATAAATGTCACTTGACGTGTCAGAAATGTGCTCTGCCACAATGTTGGCAGAAAGGCTGATTTTACTAAACTGACCTTTCTTTTTCCATACAGATAGTACTTGTACCTGTAACATGCATTTTTTTTTAAACAAACTCTCCTTCTGTGAACGGTTTCCATGCCTTAGTAATCATCTCACTAACCATGTAACTAGCTTCAACTGATGCAACATTCTTTTTGGTTGCTTTCTTGAAGAAATCTTGTTGTCTCATTAGACATGCTTTAAGACTGGCAACCCGCTTGGCTCTCTCATTTCCTTGATATTTTGCACATTCCTCAGCATGTTTAGTTGAATAATGGCATTTCAAGTTGTATTCCTTGTGCACTGCAACTTTCTCTGAGCAAATATGTCATGTGGGATGCCTCTGTGCTCAACAAAAAAATACTGCATCTCCCACTTTTCCTGAAATTGTCTGTGCTCATCATAATCTTTCTCTTCACTGCAGGCTTTGATGAAGTCATAATGAAGGTATGACAAAATCTTATTCTGTAATAAACTTTACAGATTCTAAACAAATTTTTTCAGGGGTAAGGTCTCCTTGTATTTGACCAAGTGCTGCTGTTTTTTCAAATGAAGGAAAAGAAAAACCATACAGCACCACAAATGACTCTGGACACAGACAGATCATGGGGAGTTTCTTACGTATTCATCTGCTGCCTTGTGACTAACATCATCTCTGTAATGACCACATATATTTTCAAGGACTCATTCTTTTATACTGTGGTTGTCTTACATTCATTTCCCCCCTTAATTTAATTTTTATGGAAGCTTTAAAAAATACTGAGTAGGTGCTGGTATTCTAGTAAATTAAATGCTCTCATATCTCTTTCTGCACTATCAGCTCTCTAACCTTGTTTACTTCTTGCAGACTTTACATTTGACAACTACTGATATTTAGGATACAAAACTATACTTCATATTTATCTCATTTTATTAAACTTAAAATTCCTGTAAATTAGTTAATGTATATATAGTCAAAATTAAATTATACAAAAATGGTTTTACTTAACTTCTTTTGAATTATCTCCTAGAAAACATATATCTGATTAAATGATACGCTTTTGATTTATTATATGATTATGATAAATACAAAGGCTTGTTACATTTTATAGTAATTATTTCATAATCTATAAGGTACTTAGAATTTATACATTTTTATATAGTTACTTTTGAATTTTAGGTTTGTTTAATTTACTATTGTTTTACAATTCTACAGAATTTGGGAAATTCTACTTACCAGTCAAGACATGTTCATTTGCAGTCAAATTCAGACATAAGTTAATAAAGATTATATATATAATTTCACAACTGAGTTCCTTCTCACATGGTTTTCAGACAACACTGAACAAGAAATCTATGCTTCTGGAAATTGTTATTCAGCTGTATATGCGGCTGCATGCTCCAGGAGTTGCAAGAGACAACTTGTCAAAATTTGTGGGACACAGCAAAAGCAGTAATTAAAGGGAAACTCATAGCAATACAGGCCTATGTCAAGAAACAGGAAAATGACAAAATCAACAGTTTAAACTATCACCTTCAAGGAATTGGAACAGCAGCAGCAGAGAAATCCAACCACAACCAGAAGGCAAGAAATAATAATAATAAAAAAAAAAACAGAGCAGAAATAAACAACATAGAAACTAAGAAAAAAGGGGCCGGGTAGGTGGCGCTGGAGGTAAGGTGTCTGCCTTGCGAGCGCTAGCCAAGGAAGGACCGCGGTTCGATCCCCCGGCGTTCATATGGTCCCCCCAAGCCAGGGGCGATTTCTGAGCACATAGCCAGGAGTAACCCCTGAGCGTCAAACGGGTGTGGCCCAAAAACCAAAAAAAAAAAAAAAAAAAAAAGAAACTAAGAAAACAATACAAAAAAATCAATGAGACCAGGAGTTGGTTTTTCAAAAAAATAAACAAGATAAACAAACCACTGGCAAAACTTACCAAAAAAAAGGGAAAATGTTGTGGGCCAATTCTGTTGCAGACGTCAGCGCCTGCAAACAGATTCTTCGTGGAGTTCAGGAATCATTCATGGGGAGAGAGTGGGTACACGAAATGGCGAAAAGACGGAACATTATTGTAGAAATGAATGAGAACACACAGAATGCATGGGGAATTGCATCTAAAAAGACAAAGACAAATTTATTTTTTGAGCTGGCTGCTTTTAAGGTTTGAGGTTTGGAATGCAGGGTGTAAATTTTTGACATCAAAGAAAATGGGAAAAGAATGAAGGACCCTGGCTAAAATTAGCATGTTAAAGAGCCGATACTGAAGGTGAAAAGGCAGTTTCTGTTAGGTTTGCTTTGTTTTGGGTAAGCAGGGGGAAACAGGTAATTTTCAGGGAAGTGGGAAGAGAGAGAAATGTTTTAGAGTTTTTTTGGAAAAAACTAAAAATTACTTTGTTTTGAGTAAGCAGGAGAAAACTGAAAATTACTTCACTCATGAGCTAAGTGTTTGGAAAAACCTGATCTTGGCGTCAAAGTAGCAGAGATCATAAGAGCTGGTTAATGGGAGACTTTTTGGCGGGATTTGTACTGTCCTCCTTTGTTAGAAAGAATTACTAAGGCTTGATTTTTAGTAATGGTTAAAAATAAAGAGAGAGATAGTTACAGCCACTTTAGAATTATGGCCAAACAATCCACGCAAAGGGTCAACTGATTTTGACTGCTCTAAGCGGGCCTTTTTGGCAAATAATTCTTTTTCAGGAGTGCAACACTTTTAATGTGTGCCCTTCCTGAGTGAGGCGCAACAATTCACCTTTTTTTTTTTTTTTTTTGAACATGGGCACCTGGTGGCAATTTTAGGCTTTTTTTGGCTGTGAGCTCAGAATAGCCTTTTGCACACTAGGGACCAAATAGGAGTTCGAATTACTATTTTGCATCTGAGGCAAAACGCCTTACGTATGCTATTTTTTGCTATAAGTTCAATTAGAAAGAAAAGAGACAGTACCAAAAGAGCCAAAAGTTATTAATTTGATTCTAGCAAGGTGGGATTAGGAGTATGATACACTTAGCTAAATAGGGTATAAAGTATATACTATTTTATGAAAATTAAAATATAGGCTGGTTACTGTAACAATATA
Source organism: Suncus etruscus (assembly GCF_024139225.1). NCBI lineage: Eukaryota > Metazoa > Chordata > Mammalia > Eulipotyphla > Soricidae > Suncus > Suncus etruscus. The sequence goes on from NC_064865.1 coordinate 57,962,842, forward strand.
AAAATTGAGAATGTATACTGGCACTGAGGAATAAAAAACAAATAAGTAAGATACTATAAGTGAGAGAATTGTAAGGAGAAGAAAGATTGAGTAATACTACATTATTAAGAAAAGTTAGAAATAAAGAAGCATAGAAAAGTTGGAAATTAGAGGAGAATTTAAGCAATAGTAAAAACATGGCATATATGAAACAATTTTTGCTGGGAAATAGTTGGAAAGGGAATAGCTGGTTTGCTAATTATAATTATAAACACATATACAAAAAATTTTTTTGTTACAAATTACAATGATAATAAAAGTTTTGTTGCTGCTTTCAAGAAGGTAGGCTAAACAGGAAACATATACTCAGAATAAAAGGTGGTATTTTGTTTAAGAGTTTATAAGTTCAGTTTTTAAATTTTCAGAGTTCGTAAGTTCAGCTGCGGGTATGACGTCATCTGTTTCCAGGCAGCCTTCAGGGGTTGACAGTTATGGAGTTTTTTGTAGAAGTCAGTGGAGTTGGGGTTTAGCAGCTGAAGTCAGCAGGGGTTGAGAAGTTGGCAGGGGGTTGAGTCTCTGAGCCTGTCAGTTTCTGCAGAGGGAGGCTGATTTTTTCAGGTAGACAGCGTTTTAGCGTCAGTAGTTTTTGTGAATTTTTTTTGAAGAAACTGGAAAACTTAAGTGAAAAAATTAGTGGGGGCATGGTAATTGTTTCACTTTGACTGGGTTCCAGAGAAAACCTTTTAGACCTGTAGGGAAATTAAATAGCTTTTAATTATGCTTTGGGGGAGCTATATGCTTCCCTTTTGGACTTTATGTTGTAGAAGTTCTATAAAACAAAGGTTGTTAGGAGAAAGTGAGGGCAGAGAATTTGCATTATTTGTTTTTTAAAGGAGCTGTATTTCTTGCCTATAAGAAAGGAAGAAGGAAAGATTTTTGTTACTTTGATTGCAAGGGAATGCAATTGACTGGTATGATTTTGCAGTTTTAATTCCTGGAAAGGATTAAATTGATTAGTGGGATTTGAGCAGATCAGATTCAAAAACTCTAAGATTGTCTTAGAGGTGCATGTGTTCTTGTTTCTGTGGGAGGATAAAAGTTAATTTGCAATGAAAAATATGAAAATTAAGTAAAAGCAATTACAATATTAATTAGTATAGATTGGTTATAAAGCAAGGTAAATTATGTATGGTTATAATATTTAAATGCATTTTATAAGCAAGTAGATAAGGTAGTGGTGGTAGGTATATTTTTAGGCTAGAAATATAAGGAAAATAAAAGAAGCAAAACTTTTGACATAATAGCAATAAGATTATAAAGTAATGATTCTATACTTAAAAAAGAGAAAAATGTTTGTTAAGAAAACCACATAATTGACCTGATTATATATTAAAATAAAAGAGAACAAATTTATAGAAAAATTATAGAAAGGATAGAGAGAAGGAAAATACTTTTTAGTTATGTAAATAAAAAGTTATGCAGCAAACAAGACGTAAAAATTTATGTTTTTTATTAGTTTGAATGGCATTCGTGTGAAGGCACAACTTCATTTCTAGGAAAAAATACTTTAATGATTTGGTGGGAGAAAACACAGCTGAATAGTACTGTTAATTTGTTTACTATAAATTTTTGGGTAAGAGTTACCGTGATAAGGTAGAGTAATTAGTACATGAATAAACTTTGTTACTAATGACCAGTTTTTTGTAGTCATTAAGTAACTTTTACTTAAGTATTTTTAAATGCATATAAAACAAATACAGAAAGTAGTTACCAAATACATGTTAACTAAAAATCTTAATTTTAGATAGCTGAAATTAAAAATATATTTTTAAACATATATATTTATAAGATTGGAGAAAATTCTTTCTTTTTGGGGGCAGCCACTGAAAGCTGTTTGCAAATTTGGTTTGCAGAGAAGGCATTTTTGTTTATACATATGCAAATTAAGGTAGCCATTGAGTATAAACAAAAGATAAATTTAAAGATTTTAAGAGGCTGAAAGCACAGAGCAACAAGTAAATTTTTAAAATTGCAATTAGTAATTTAAGTTACAATAAGTTATGTAGCTCCGATTTTTTTTGAGCACTTGTAACATGAGGTTGAAAACATGCTTTATTACTAGAATTTTACCATATAAAGCATTAGATTAGTGTTTTGAAAATAATTTGGCATTAATAGACTGACAAATGAAATAGCCTGATTAATTAATTATTAAAGTTGTAGAGTTTTGGGGATAAGTTCCCTTTTACCAATTAAAGGTACTAAATTTTGTTGAAAATTTGAGGGCATTCTTTGAAGATGAATTAAACCTCAACTAAATTAAGACCAGTGCTGACAGGTGGTATATGCCAGCTATTTGTTATCATTTGAAAACTTATATTAAGGCTTAAAGATGGAAATGATGAAAATTGCCCTTATTTATAAAAAAATATAGGTAAATAAAATGCTAGATGTTTATTAAAGACAACAAATGGTGTTGGTACAACTGGAAAACCACATGTACGAAAGTCAAAATCGACCCATACCTCACTCCTTATACAAAAGTCAACTCAAAATGGATCAAAGACCTTGAAATCAGACCCGAATCTATAAAGTTTATCGAGAATAAAATTGGCAGACACTCAAAGACCTATATATCAAAAAGGTCTTCGAAGATAGAGTGTCAATGGCAAGAACTTTAGCATTAAACATAAACAAATGGGACTACATCAAACTAAAAAGCTTCTGCATGGCAAAAAAAAAAACCCTACTTAACACAAGAAGATAACATACAAAGCACTCAGAAAGTGGATCCCCCCAAAACCAAATCCATAAACAAAAACAAAGCCATAAAAATGGGGAGATGAAATAGATAGACACTTCTCGGAGGAAGACAGAAGGATGGCCAATAAACACATGAAAACATGCTTACCTTCACTCATCATCAGGGAGATCCAAATCAAGACAACAATGAGATACCACCTTACACCAGTGAGGATGGCTCACATCAAAAATAATGAGAACAACCTCTGTTGGCGAGGATGCAGTATGAAAGGCACACTCATCCAGTGCTGGTGGGAATGCCCCCTAGTCCAACACCTATGGAGAACAGTCTGGAGAGTGCTCAAAGAACTCAGAATTGAGCTGCCATTTGACCCAGCAATTGCTCTTCTAGGTATATACCCCCAAGTTGGAAGGACATTTGTAGGGTACCTATCTGAGACCCGCCCATTCCTGGGAGGGGTCTTGGAATAGGTAGATAAACCCGGTAGCCAGGGGATTAAGGGTCTTTGTCTTTTGGCCCTGGTGGGCTCTCGGAGGGAGATGGCTGAAATAAGACGTAGGGCAAGCCTAGAATGGCTAAATGCTTGAAAGGTTATGAGTAGGCCACACACATGTGGTGGCTAGGGCATAAATAAAGATAATGCTTCCCGAGGTCTGCCTGCTTGTGAGTCTGATTCCACCGTTCGCCTAACCTGGGACCCGCCGGCTGCATGGGGGTTGCTGAGCCACGTGGCCTGGGATTGCAGAAAGAAATCCATCGCCATCCAGCCCCATCCAGCCCCATCCTTAATTATTTAACACTACAAATGGCGCTCCGAACTTTGACCTCAATCCTGGACCCAAGAAAACAGCAATCATGGTGAGATTTCTGCTTTTCAGTTTCATTTTGGCTCTTTTCGGGTGCACTAAGCCCAAAACCCTGGGCCATGTGCAACAATGTTCAAAGATGGCCGTGACCCCTTCCAGGGGAAGAAGGGCAACTGAAAGAAGAGAGGTGGAAGCTTGCATCACCTCCAGCCCAGGCCCAGGCCCAGAACTGAAACTTTGTTACAAGAAACAAAAACCTCGGCCTGTACAAAAACTGATTAAAAGCTTAAATTGGAAACGGAGGAGAAAAAAGACTGTATTTAAAGTGAACTGATTTTCTGAAAATGACCTGCGGCTTGAATTTGGATTTCAACTTTGAAAATTTCGGACTGAACTTTTAGTTTAAATAACTTTAAACTTTGAACATCCAAAAGCCCTCTGCAAAAAAGCTGTGGCCAAAAACTGGCTTGCTAAGTGCTGCCCGGAGGAGAAAAGCGGCGAAAAGCTCCTATCGGCCCAAAAGCAGGAACGCCTCAGCTCAGCTCAGCTCAGCTTTTGCTCCGCTGCAAGCCTGGAAAGGTGAAACAGCAAAAGCAAACCTGCAACCTCATGGTCAACAAAACCGTCTGCGGGGCCTAAAACTATGAAAGGAAGCCACGTGGTGAGATCAGCGTGAAACAAACCAGCATCTAAACTTTAAGTTTACAAAAGCCACGTGGTGAGATCAGCGTGGGACAAATTAATCATTTGAACTATGATTTTAGGTGTAGGAACTAAGCGGGTAGTCTTATAGTTTACTCATAGTTGGTGATGGGATAAGTTTTAGTTAGTTAGTGGTTAAAAAATAAAAATAAAGGGAGGTAATACAAATTAGCCCATTTAAACATCTAATTTCTAACCACCTGCATCTTTGTCTTAGTCATTTTCTTTATAATTTAAATGTGTTTTGTTGTCTTTCATAGTTAATATTTTCAATTGCAAAATGTTTTATTGTGTATTTTAATGTACTTAGCCGGTTTTTAAAATGTATGTTATGCATGTATGCTGAAGTACTTGTGTATAGAAAAGGTATAGGAACAATAAAGTTCCCCCAATATAGTTTAAGAGTATAGGAACATAAAAGTTCCGGAATAATGCTTGGTAAAAAAGCATTAATAGAATTTTAGGTTACAGGTGTAAAGTATATTTTGCAAAAATATGTTTTTAAAAAGGGCTGGTATATTAATTTTCACTTTATTACGTTGCTGCATGAAAATATTAACCCACCTTTGGCTAAAGGTGAAGTCAAAATTACAAAAGGCTCTTTTTATATTTCAAAAAAGGAGGAAATGTAGGGTACCTATCTGAGACCCACCCATTCCTGGGAGGGGTCTTGGAATAGGTAGATAAACCCAGTAGCCAGGGGATTATGGGCTTTTGCCTTTTGGCCCTGCTGGGCTCTCTGAGGGAGATGGCTGAAAGAGGATAAGATGCAGGGCAAGCCTAAAATGGCTGTATGCTTGAAAGGTTATGAGTAGGCCACACACATGTGGTGGCTAGGGCCTAAATAAAGATGATTCTTCCTGAAGCCTGCGTGTGAGTAAGTGATTTCACCTGGGCCTGGAACTCGCCGGCTGCATGGGGGATGAAGCCACGTGGCTGGGGCCTAAGCACAAAGGCCTCCATCCATTGCCATCCAGCCCCATCCTTAATTATTTAACACTACAGACATTCATTCCAAAATACATGTGCACCCCACTATTTGTCAGCACTCAGTATAATAGCCAAGTCTTGGAACCAACCTAGATGTCCAAAAACAGATGAATGGATCACTAAGATGTGGTATTTATACACAATGGAATACTACATGGCAGTCAGAAATGATACAATCACAGACTTTGCAGCAACATGGATGGACCTAGAACATATTATGTTAAACGAAGTAAGTCAGAAGAAAAAAGATAAACACATAATGATAGCACTGTTCTGAAGCACCTAGAACATACACCTTATATACAACTAATACTCAACAATCAAATAACAGGGTATAACAAGGTAGAAACTCCAAACATGGTAATACTCAACTTATACTCGGGAGCAGTGCCCAAAATACATGAAAAAGGAACAACACAAACTCTTGACTACACATTATACCACAAAGAAACCAGCAATAGTAGAAACAGTAGCATAGAGAAAACAAGTAAGTTATCAGCCTTCTTCTACAAAGGCCCATAATATCTCTTAGGGATCTTATACAGGATCAGAGGTAAAGTATACCATGAAAAATCACTGACTCCAAAGGAAACATCCCATAACACTATGCTTTAATGCCTTAATCTTACTATATTTAAAATAACCTCTCAGCTTTTCTGTCCACAGGTGTTCTTGGATACAAAAATGGACAAACTAAGATGGCATCTCGGGGCTCACTGACACGAGATACCATACCCAGCTTGCACTACGAGAATGTCCTGAGAAAACTCTTTAAAATACACTTTATCTCTAGGTTATACCTTCTTTTAGGATTTGAAGCATGTGACCAGTCAGACCACCGAAGCTACAACTGTGACATACAGACTCATACTACAGGCCCTACTCATCGAACACATTCAAGCAAACTAGCATTCCCTTGCTATTTTCTCCTGTATTCTCACTACTTTTTTTCTTTTTCTTTTCCTTTCTTTTATTTTTTCTTTTCTCTTCTTCCTTTCTTTCTAATGTATTTTCTCTTTTCTTCTTTCCTACCCCTTCCATATATTTTCCCTCCCCCCCCTTTGGAAATCCAACTATTCCTTCACCCCTCAATCCCATCCAGACCTCCCACCATATTAAAACTCTTCACCCTTAGTTCTTAATCCATTAGGCATCAAGACTGACCTCCTACCCCAAAAAACCAGTACCCAGCACCCAAGCGAAGGGACACCCAGTCAAACCCACACCTCGCCCCCCACGAGAAAAGGCATCCAACTCCCCTGCGGACTCATGCTGCACGGACCTCCCTACAAAATCCCCCTACCATGGACTGTTACTTGAAACCGGAACTAGCTCTAAAAGTATCCCCAATGCAAGAACTCTTACAAGACCTCCATGCCGCAAATCCTTTGCCAATCTCAAGAAGATCAGGGGGAGTGATGGAAAGGTGCCTGGGAATTCACACACCACAAGAAAATCCCAAAAGACAATGGGAAAACCTATACTTCCAGCATAAGTATAAGACCTGTATTGCACCACCTTTTTACCTGCTTTTCCCCAAAAGTAAGGTAGTCTCATGCATCACATGGTTCCTTTAATTATTTTGTTGATTCATTTTGTTTAAATGTTTGTTCTATGTATACATATGTGAGCACATATATTTTTATTCCTACCTTTATCTTGTTTGGATGAGTGACCTGTTTCTGTTTTCTTCTCTGTCCACCCCCAAATGCACCTACAATATAAAGTAGCACCATTTCTCCCTGCAAAGGCACACTAAAAAAAAGGGAAATCTTACATATAAAAAAGAGCTCTTATCTACTAGAGATAAGAACTCATACTTGTTTACAATACAGGGATATCTCCTACCTTGAAAATATGTCACGCAGACCCAACTTAGACCTCAGGTTATTAGACACAATCCATCCAGCCCTGAACCCTGGATCCTAGACATAGAATCGACACTTTTAGAACCACAAAGACAGACTTCATCATAAGTCCCACTCCTGGACCTGTGCAGATACTGAGATCTATAGATAAAGAGGTCTTATTTCATCACCCAGGACGGAGCAGAAGTTTTCCAAACACCACGAAAGCACCACCGGTAGAGTAAATGAACCTGAACGGAGTCTATAGTTAATCCCGTGACAATATACCCCAAGGATGGAGAAACCCCATAGCGCTAAGGCCAAGTGAATTCCTTTTCGAATGACCCCAATATTTACTGTGCCAGTGCAGGAGGGGAATAAAAAAGGCAAAGAGCACAAAACATTTTTATCTTTTATATATTTTTTATTCATTTTTTATTATTATTACTATTTTTATTTTTATTTACCTATCTACTTTTTGTCAATTTCTTTGTTTTGGTGTGGTTATTTAAGTTGTTGTCCCCATTTATATTTATATTGTTTTTTTTTCTTTTCTTTCTTTAGGTGCTCTGCCATGTTTTTTAACTCAAGACCATGGGTTTGTTTTTGTTTTTGTTTTTGTGGTGCCTATCATTATCTCTGGAGTGCTCACTGAATATTTGACACTTCTTTTTGTACTGTTGGGGTGTTTCACATTCTTTTTCTCCTTCATCTCTCAAACCGATGATGAGAGCCTGTAGAAGGATTACGCCCCTTTTCAGCATATTAGACTTTTACCCCAGTTTACTACTTTTCTCTTCTTCAAATAAAACCACATAACTTGAACTATGTGGTCCTTCCTCCCAGTTAGAGGGGGAAATAAGGGAGGCACCAAGACCAAGACTATTAAGTAGGAAGCTAGGTATAGAGGGGACCACATATTCTCACAGCCCCAGGGGTGAGGGAGGAGGATATGGGAGGTAGGACGAACACGGAGGTGTAGGGAAGACAAATCAGTGATGGGAACCCCCCCTGATTTTATGTAAATGTGAACCTATAATATTATTGTCAACAATATGTGAACCACTACAATCAAAATAAAAATTATATTAAAAAAAGAAATTAAATTTGGATCCATATTTCACACCTTACACAAGTCACCTCAGTGTGGCACAAGGACCTTAAGATCAGACCAGAATCCAAAAAAATTATTCAGAAAATATTATTAGGAGACTCCAAAACCTAGACTAAAAGGATTGTTTACTTTACTGCCACTGGCAAAACCTAGAGAATCAAAATGAGACAAATGGAACTACATCAAATGAAAAAGTTTCTGTATGGCAAAGGAAATATGGGCTAAAACTGAAAGACAGCTAACTAAATGGGATAAAATATTTATACTTAACACTCAGAGTAAGAGTTGATTTCTAGGGAAAATAAAGTAATTACAAAAACCAACAACAATAAATAATCTAAAAATTCCAACAAAATGGGGAAAGAAAATGAACAGTTCCTTCCCCCAAGGAAGATCAATGGATGTCCAGTAGCACATAAAAATAGCTCATCATCACTTATTATTAGGGAAGTTAAAATTAAGACAAAAATAGGATAACATCTTATACCAGTAAGAATGACACATATCAAAATTACTAGAACAATTGGTGTTGGTAGAGAAGTTATTTACTTTAACATCCACTACTAGTGGGAATTCTCACAAGTGGGTAAGAAAAAGGAACTCTCATCCATGGCCAGAGGGAATGTTGTCTAATATAACCCCTAGAGAAAATAGTATGGAGGGTTGTCAATCAAATCAGATTTGAGTTTCCACATAATCTAGCAATGTCAGTTTGGGTATGTATCCCAGGATAGAAAAACATTCATTCAAAAGATTATGTACACATTATTCACTGTAGTACTCATTACAATAGCTAAGATTTAGAATCAACCTACATGTCCAACAACAGATAAGTAGATCATGAATATGTGGCACATATACACAATGGAATACTACACAGCTATAACAAATGTTGAAATCATGCAATTCATTGCACTATGTTTGAAACAGAAAGATTATGTAAAATGAAGTAAACCTAAAGATTTAACCCAGGATGACATCACTTATATGTGGTATTTAGTATAAATGGATGATGAAATAGAACATTTTAAAAGGGTGGAATGCTTACTTCATTCTTGACCCCAGAGTACAAAGAGAAGAAGCAAAGAAATAGAGTAAAAGGAAGAGAAGAAGCAACAGTTGAAAGTAATAAGAGTGTGAGGGGGCCAAGGAATTCATGGTCATTAGAGTTAATAAGGAATGATAGTGCTAAATATTCAAACCACAGTGTCAACAACACTGAAATGAGACTAAAACTTTAAAAATTGAACTTCAAAATCTGCCTTCCAAGATGGCAGGCTGCTGGGTGGTAGAGGAAGAAACCTGGGATATTGTTTTGGGAAGTTAACCCTGACTAGAGATTGATGCTGGAACACAGTATAATCTAAAATGATTCCGTAGATTACTAGTACCTTAAAATCAAGTAAAGAAAAAAAAATCACCTTTTCCTTTTAGGAAACATCACTCATGGTGGGTAAAAAGAAAGTGTTCCCTATTGTCACTGAAGCTTCCAGTGTAATTTAGGCCTTCTGACCCTCCAAACTCAGTGAATGTTATCACTCACATTCCCAAGCACTCATTAAAGTAAAGACAAAGTGAGATTTTGGATCCTTCCTAGAAGTAGATAGAAAAAACCGTTTTGAAATTTCATCCAAAATGAATAGGATGATTTTCATCGTTAAAGTGGCATTTCATAAAATAAACACATTATTTTGTAATGGAATGAAAAAATCCACTAAACAGAAGCAAACTTTTTTCATTGCATTTCATACATGATATGGGAAACAACAACTTTTTGTTATTAGATATTTTTGTTAAGAAAATAAAAACACTGGAAATTCAACTCCTATATGATCCAGCTATACCACTTCTAGGGATATACCAGACCTAGGAACATAAAAATACAATTCAAAAATCCCTTCCTCACACCAATACTCATTGTAGCACTATTTACAATAGCCAGACTTTTGAAACAACTAATATGCCCTTCAACAAATGAATAACTAAAGAAACTGTGGTACATCATATACACAATGGAATATTATGTAGTTGTCAGGAGAAATGAAGTCATGAAATTTTCCTATACATGGATGTACATGGAATCTATTTTGCTGAGTGAAATAAGTCAGAGAGAGAGAGAGATAGACACAGAATAGTATCACTCATATATGGGTTTTAAGAAAAATAAGACATTTTTGTAATAATTCTCAGAGACAATAGAGATGAGGGTTGGAGGGTCCAGCTCATGATATGAAGCTCACCACAAAGAGTGGTGAGTGCAGATATAGAAATAACTACACTGACAACTAATATAACAATGTGAATGAACAAGGGAAGTAGAAAGCCTGTCTCAAATACAGGTTGGGGGTAGGGAGGTGGGAGATTTGGGGAATTGGTGATGAGAATGTCATATTAGTGAAGGGGGATGTTCTTTATATGACTGAAACCCAACTACAATTATGTTTGTAATAAAATTGTATAAAGACATTAATGAAGAAAAAAGCTAAAAAACAATAGAAAAGAAAAAAGAAAATAATATAAGAGGTACTGTAGTTGGAGATAATGATGTTGTTGATGGGATGTTGCATAGAAACAAGATCTAGTCCTGTAGTCCAGTAATAAGACCCTTTAAGTAAGACTCTAATTGTGATGGGCTGGCTGAGTCTAGAAACAACCCCCCACCCCACCTCGAGAAAGATTTGGAGTGGAGTGTTGTTGACAGTTAGGAGAGCTAGTTGAAGGAGCAAGTGGATTGAACTGTTTCTACCCCTGGCTGTGGCTTTTCTTCCTGATTTGGACAGACATTTGGCTACTTTCAGCTGTATCCTTTTACTTTATATCATATACCTGTTCCTTTTATCTGGCTCTCAATTTGGCCTTACTCTGATCCCAAGCCCATCTCTCTTTCTTTCTTTCTCTCTTTACTGGCCTAGAGGTATGTCATAGAACCCTGGGCTTCTCTAATAAATAATACTAAGATATTTGTCAGAGTCTTACCTACAAGGCCCTGTGGACACCAGCAGCATGGGACATCTCTGTTAACTCGGGTTTGACATAGGTAAATAGGTGTTCGAAGCATATGGGATCAATCCATGGTTGTACTATTGCCTTGGGCCCCCCAAATTTATTTTTAACATTTAAATAACATTAAATAATCTTAAGAATAAATTTTATTTAAATTTATTCAGTAAAATTAATTGATAAATTTTATCCAAGTTTTGGAAGATTGAATCTCTTTTATCTTCTCTTGAGCTCAAATAGTGCAAACCTATGCCTTTATTTATAAATTATGATTTTCTCAGAGAACAAATTCACTTTTTGTTTTCACCACTATTATTAGAAATCATGTTAGGGTCAGAGCAGACAACCTGACCAGCACTGGGTGTCAAAAACTATCTCTGAGGGCCAGAGCTATGGCTCAGGGGTAGGGCTTTTGCCTTGCATGCAACGAACGCAGGACAGACCTCGGTTCGAACCTCTGGCATCCCTTATGGCCCCCAGCCTACCAGGAGTGATTTCTGAGCGCATAGCCAGGAGTAACCCCTTAGCATCACCGGGTGTACCCCCCTCCAAAGCTACTTCTGATAATGTAAAATACAAAAGGGAGTTTAATCAGCTCTAGCTGGGACAAAAGGCCCTGCATGAAACCAACAGATCACTTATATAGGGTCAACAGGCCTTAGCAGGCTAAACATTTTATTGATTAATACAAACAGTTTAACTTTCACAGTATACATGTTTGGTTCTCACATCTCACAATTCTAACTATGTCTCCTCCTACCTTCCTTATCTGGTCTGATGCCATTTAGACCGAAAAAACAGAATAGCCTTTATTAGAAGGAGGCCTTGAACCCTCTATGATACATACTGACACCACATTTTCTCGGAATTAGTCTGGGAATGAGAGAGAGCAGTATCTGAGAAGGGAGAGGGAATGGGTGTGCAAAATTTTCAGAGTCTGGGGTCCATCAACCATAGCTATTTTTTCATAGAAATGTATTCTACAAATTCAGAGGCATGCACTGAATGGAAAAGCAAATGTATGGGTAGTGATTTTACAATGAATGGATGTCACTTTTCACAACGGGACTTTTGTTGTTGTTGTTGTTGTTGTTGTTGTTGTTTTTGGGCCACACCCAGCGGTGCTCAGGGGCCACTCCTGGCTGTCTGCTCAGAAATAGCTCCTGGCAGGCAGGGGGACCATATGGGACACCGGGATTTGAACCAACCACCTTTGGTCCAGGATGGCTGCTTGCAAGGCAAATGCCGCTGTGCTATCTCTCTGGGCCCATCAGGACTTATCTTAAGCAATGCGTTTGCTTGCATTATATTTGGGAATTTTATAAGACTCAAACTGCAGAGCACACAGACATTTACTATAAATGGCTTCATATTACCTATTCAGAATAAAACTTAATCGGGATTATAGTTATAGATAATAGATTATTTTGTTTTATTAATTCAATATATTGACCTTTATCTCCTTTTCCTGTACTATATCTACTAATCACAATAATTTTAAATTTTAACTATTACCTAGTCAACTTATTTCACTCAATTTACTTAATTTAAATATTTTGATCCATTTTTAAAAAGGCACATATAAAAATGAAAACTAACTAGGTGAGTTTATAACTAGGTGTGATTATGGTGTTGAATAAATACTTTACAAGGAAAAATAATAATAATATTCTGGCCCCTGAGAATACTCAAAGGTCTAAATTTCCAGAGACCCAAGAGGTCATCTCCTACCAGAGAGAATTCATTGTGTAACCTCTAGTGGTCAATGAAGGATTGAAATAGACTCATTTTTTTCTTTCTTTTGTCCACATTTGCAGAGATCAAGAATTCCAGATCAGTGTTAATTGGTGTCACTGACAATTTGTCCTCATGTTGAGGGAAGAAGTTCTTGAATGTACTCTGGTGAGTTTCTTGAAACTGCAAAGTATTAAATCAAATGTATGTATTCGGATGATTTTATTTAGGAATCTGGAAAAGAACATTGTGAGGTTTGATTCAAGGAATATTTTGTAGAGTAAAACTCTTCTCTTCCACGCAACATGTTTGTATATTGACATCAAATAAGTATATTAATGTGTATATAGGATGGGTTTAATACAATTGATTATTTAGTATAATTAAATTTTACTTTATTTTATTTAATGTCATGTGATTTGAGTGCCATCCCTGGTGGTGATCAGGTTCACTGTCAGTTCACTGGTCAGATATCAATCCTAGAAGGAAACAGGAAATTGATAGGAATCAAATATGTTGATTGATTCCTTCCAATACATGCAAAATCCCTTAACTCTTACAGATTCTTTTGGCCCCACTTTGCATTCTTAATATTTGTTCACCCTGTATGATTGAATTGATGAGGAAAAATCATTGTAGAAGAGATTTAATATACATTATTTAAATATTATTAATGTATTTTTAAATATCAATGAATAACATATTTGAATAACAGCAAAATGCTCATTTCTTTTTTTTCCAAACTTAATCTATAGATAGAAATTTTCAAAAATCATCATAAAAATACCTTCTTTTAGTCACAATTCTCTCTTTACCTTCCCTACTTCTTAACTTTCACTGGGAAAAATTCTTTTTCTTTTTGGGGTGATGACTGGGAGAAATTCTTACATTAAGAAAAATTAAAAAAAACTACTATAATGTGAATGGCTTCCCCCCCAGATTTATAATAAAAGAAATGACAAAAGTGTTAAATATCTTATATTAAATATCTGTTGTATTTCATAACACTTTGATTTATATCTAAAACTATGAAATGGGTTCAAGATTTTGCTTGTTCCTTTCATATATGGGACAATGAATAATTTAGAACCAGTAGATTTTATGAAGGAAAGCCAATCAATTAATTATGAAGTTACAGTAACAGACCTTTAAACGTTCATTTAAGAAGAAACATTATTGGGGCCAGAGCCGTGGCAAGAGTGGTAAGGCATCTGACTTCTCTGCACTAGCCTAGGACGGACAACGGTTCAATCCTCCAGAGTCTCCTTATGGTCCCCCAAGCCAGGAGTGCATAGCCAGAAATAACCCTAAGTGTCACCGGGTGTGGCCCAAAAAACCAAAACACCAAAACAAAACAAAAAGAATAAGAAAGATTATTATTTTCTGGTTTGACATTTGACTGTACCTGGTGATGCTCAGAAATTACTATGCTCAGGCTTAGAGGACCATCTGGGGTTTCAGGGATGCTTCCAGCATTATTTTTGTGCAAGGCATATACCCTAACTGCTTTGCTACTCACTTGCTTCCCGAATTTTCCTATTTTTAATTATCTTAGATAAAGTGATATAAGGGACAAATGTCTTGAAATGAAATAAAAAATAACATATTATTTTCCTACTAGTGATCTTAATATAACATATTAATATGGTAACTATGGGTTAAAATAGATTTGAGTTCATATCACAAACTTATTTTTAGATGCACATGATTTAATATGTCAGTGATACATATATTTTAAATTAATATAAATAATATAGATCATTTAAACATCTTGGTTACAAACATGATTGTGGTTATAGATTATATATTTTAGAGATACAGAAAAATTATGTGATGCATGAAGATAAAAGTAAGATATGGGTGTTATTTTTATTATTAGTAACAATACATATGACTTATTGATTAAGTATGGCAATTAAAATAGATGAACAATATTTCTCTGTGTAAAAATAAAGTTCTTGGGGCCAGCGAGGTGGCGCTAGAGGTTAGGTGTCTGCCTTACAAGCGCTAGCCAAGGAAGGATCGCAGTTCGATCCCCTGGCATCCCACATGGTCCCCCCAAGCCAGGGGCAATTTCTGAGCGCTTAGCCAGGAGTAACCCCTGAGCATCAAACGGGTGTGGTCTGAAAACAAACAAAAAAAAATAAAGTTCTCTTTGTACATTGACTTTTATTAGAAAATTAAACAACATTCTCCCAAAAGATAGAAATGGAAGAAATTTCTCAAGTCTACAAAAATTGACTTGGTGGGTTTAAGAAGGAAGAACAAAATGTCTATGTGAATTAATGAGTTCTTATTATGTCAAGACACATTCTCTTTTAAGGCTTTTTTATGTCAGTATTTATATAAAGTTCTTTAATTTCAACTCCATTTTAAGATGCTTGTGAAACACATACACACACAGAAGAAGTATTCACACAGTGGGCAAACTGATTTCCATAAGTATAAAATTTGATATATGTTGTGTTTTTTACTTGTGGGAGAAGCTGACTCTAGAAAAGTCAGACTTGAATTTTTTCAATATTATTCCATGGTATGTAACAGATGCAAGAAAAAACCTTAGCTTTATATTAGTACAGTATTATCCCTGGAATCTTTCTAATGTGGAAAAACACAAAGTAGGCTCAGATTTTTTTTTCTGAGATAGGGTAACAGTTTGTTAATCAGCATATACATCAGCATATGTTATGGTTTTATTTCCTTCTAATATTTAGTCTCTGTCATTTCACACAAAAAGCAACACGTGGGTCATTTATATATTTTGAGATCCTAGTGTAGATATAATATCTCAGTGTAAAGTAATCATAAGTAAGAAAACATCACAGAAAACTTGCCTTATAATCATAGTATTCAATCATCCTAAAACCTTATGTTAATTGAGTTTTGGAATTTTCTTTCCTTTTTTTGTAGTAATTGTTTTGTACTACTTTTAACTAAGTTTGGTTTGCTTTTATTCTCTTTTTTCTTTTCGGCATTGCGTAGAACTGAAGCCAGGGCCTCAGACACGCAAGTCAAGTACTCTACAGCTGTGAAACATCCAGGACTCGGACAAATTTTCTCAAATAAAGTTATTCACTCACTATATGAAAGTGCTTCTAGATATACAGTTAATTATTTTAGAATACACAGTACTTTTGTTTTCTGTTAGTTACTCTTTTTCAGAATATATACACATTCTTGACCATGCTATTTTATACTTTCTATGATTTTCTTCATAAAAAGTATTTTTGAATGATTAAACATATCTTTTTTATATTAATATCTTTATTTAAACACTTTGATTCAAATATGATTGTAGTTGGGTTTCAGTCATGTAAAGATCACCCCCCTGATATTAAGCACAAAATCAGACTTTGTATATTCTTATGTTTTATTACGATTAATGAAATATTTCAGAGCATACATAAATAATACTTATTTATACAAATAATTTCCCTCTTTAAAATAGACTCCACACTTGCATTCTTGTGTAATTCCTAAGAAATATACATTAAATAATAAATTGATAAGACTTTGGCTAACTAAAGATTTGGAAGGGTTATTTATATATTATAATAATTTATTAAAATTTATAAAAGACCTAACATTTTTATATTTATGAAGAAACTACTGAGATTTTATTTAATGGCTTTTTTCATTTACCATTGGTTTTACCTCTACAGGATTTGGGGAGTTCTATTTACCATTCAAGATCTGTCATTGGCAGCCAACTTCAGTCAGAAGTGAGTGAAGAATATGGCTAACTTTACAGCTGGGTTTCTTCTCACGGGGTTTTTGGTCAACCGTGAGCTAGAAAACTTATATGCGTCTCTGTTCTTAGTCCTGTACTTGTTGGCTTTAACTGGTAACATCCTCATCATCACCACCACTTCCATGGATGAAAGTCTCAACACCCCCAGGTACTTCTTCCTAAAGCATCTCTCTTTCTTGGATCTCTGCTATATTTCTGGGACTGTACCAAGATTTATCATTAACTCCTTCTTGCATAGTGGAAACATTTCCTTCCTGGAATGTGTTTTGCAGTGCTTTGTTTTCACTCTTTGTGTTTCTGCCGAGATGGCCATGCTCACAGTGATGTCCTATGATCGCTATGTCGCCATCTGCCTTCCACTGCACTATGACATCATCATGGATGTCAGAACCTGTGTCCATGGAGTCATTGCAGTCTGGGTCAGTGGGGCCATCTCTGGAGTCATGCACACAGTGGCTACTTTTTCTATTCGCTTCTGAGGCCCAAGGATCATCCACCAGTTTTTCTGTGACATCCCCCAGATCTTGAAACTCTCCTGCTCCAATGACTATCTTGCTGAAGTTGGAGTCATTATCTTTGTAGCTATGTTGTCATTTCTTTGTTTCATATATGTTGGATTCTCCTACATGCATATATTTTCCTCTGTGCTGAGGATGCTGTCAGCAGAAGGCAGAGCCAAGGCCTTTTCCACTTGCCTCCCTCATCTCACTGTTGTCATCTTATTTATTTCTACAGCTTTTTTTGAGTACTTAAAGCCTCATTCTGACTCTCCAACTATGTCAGACATTTTAATCACTATTATGTATACAGTCGTTCCCCCAACATTTAATCCAATGATTTATAGCTTAAGAAATAAAGCCATCAAGTTAGCTGTTATAAGGGTTTTTAAGAGAAATAAAGGACCGAGGTCTTAATTATATTGTTTTCACTGTTGAGAGACTATTTTCAGTTTTAATGGCCAATAACAACATAGCCTATCAGGAACTTCCAGTAAATAAAAAAATTGATCATAGAGTCAAGTTGTGTTTATATCAGTAATAAGCTTAACTTAAAACAAGATAGGTTAATGACTTCTGATACTTATATCATGATGAAGTAAACTAAACTATGATTATTTTTCTTAGTTTAAATAACCTCTGCTTTACTCATAGATGTTGCATGATATTTATAAACTGATTAAAAACAACCGGTCCAGGGGCTGGAGAGATAGCATGGAGGTAAGGCATTTGCCTTGCATGCAGAAGGAGGGTGGTTCGAATTACAGCATCCCATATGATCTCCCAAGCCTGCCAAAAGCAACTTCTGAGCCAGGAGTAATCTCTGAGTGCTGCCAGGTATGACCCAAAAACAAACAAACAAACAAAAGCAAACAAAAAAACCAACCAGTCCTGATAACCATCATTCTTGGCTACTTGAAGCCCCCAAAATCCTGGTTTTTCAATATTTTTCAGTTTCAATTACAGATATCTTATAAAGTCTCATTATTCCCATTTTTACCAATTCTCATGGACTGGAACACTTGGCCAATTAAGGGGAAGTGTTATTACTGATTAAATAATAATCAGTGACAGTATGATAGAACATTTTTGAAATAGAATAACAAACAAAAAGATATAAATGATATATAATAAGATATTATTTACTATATTTATTTGCTAAGAAATGGAAGACCTGGGGCAGGAGAAGTGGTGCAAGCAGTAAGGTAAGATAAGGTCTGCCTTGCCTGAGTTATCCTAGAATGGACAGCGTTTTGACCCCCCAGCGTCCCATATGGTCCCCAAGCCAGGAGTGATATCTGAGCATATAGCCAGGAGTAACCCCTGAACGTCACCAGGTGTGACCCAAAAACTACAAAAAATATGGAAGAACAGAATTAAATAAAAGGGTACATGCATAAATATACAATCACATTATAACGGAAAATTTATAAATGCATTTAACAGTAAATAAAATTAGGAAAGGAAATAAATCAACTAAAATTTTAGTTTCTATTACAAAACGAAGTTTTGTATAGAGTAAAAAAAGTGATAAGGACCATGGAAAAGACTATATCACAAATGATTTAATCAAGATGTATAGTATTTTCCTACAAGCACATATCAATATATTATTTTATATACTTTCAAATAATCTTGTTTAAAAAGATAATAAAAGTAATAAAATGTATATGAAATATATACATAAATCATTTATATAAAGTGCAGTCATAAATAAAATATATTGTTAATGTATCCAATTATAAAAGTTGCTTTAACATTTTCCATAAAGTACTGTCTGCTTATCAATTGTATCTTTTAAGTCATTAGAAGCTAATATTTGTTGATGGTGTGTGTAGACTTCTACTTTTCATTCATTTTAAATATTTTGTAATATAGGGGCCAGAGTGATAGCAAAGCTGTAGACCTCATGCAGGGCAAATGTCCTGCAGCAGCTGACTCAGGATGTACCGCAGTTCGATCCTGGCATCCCATATGGTCCCCGAAGCCAGGAGCGATTTCTGAACACATAGCCAGGAGTAACACCTGAGCGTCACTAAGTGTGACTCAAAAAACAAACAAAAAATTATATTGTTAATTGATTCAGATCATTTTATTAGAGAATTTTAGTAACAACCTACTTGGAATTAAATGATAAGTATAGTTTTTTAATTCTCTTGAATTGAAGAAAATGTTTTTAATATCAGTTTATATCATTAATCTAGTTTTTACAGTGTTATTTTTATCAGAAATACAACTCTCTTCCTCTGTCCCTTCAAAGAGGGTATTACCATTGGAACTTCTTATAGTACAAGTTTTATATTCATTTTCACATTTTCTAAAATATACAAACTTTCCTTCTGATATGAATTGTAATAAATCTTAAATCAATTAGAAAATTATGTCTCCTAATGGTCACCAAGATACTTTCTTGCATAGGTTTAACTCTTCAAAATGTTTTTTATCAAGAGAGCCATGGGTTGGAAAGCATCTCAGTTGGAAAGCAGATGGCTTTCTGGCATTCTTGGCATCAAGACACAACAAATGAAGAAAGTGTGACAATGGGCTCATCAGTATAATATGTATTTTTATGCAATGGGTAGACAACAACTTTTTGTAGTTTTATATCTGCTTTCTTTTATTCTAAATTGTAATTTCAAAATAATCTGTTTTTGTGTCATTATTTGGAACTGCAATCTATTTTTATTTATTGATGTTATATTCAATGACTAGCCTGAACTGATTTTTATAAATGGCAATATGGAAGTTCTTTTAAATTTCTATGTGTATATCTTATCTCTAAATAAAGAGATTTTGTTTTCTCCATTCTAAGAGTAAAATCTTTGTTAGATTTTTTTTCATTTAATTGTGCTTTATTTCGATGGGAAAATATTTTTAATTGGAATAGATGAATCAAAGTTGCTTAATATGCAAACAATTGTAAGACAGATAGTACTAAAAAGTTAATTTTATACAAGGATTCTTTATGTGTAAGGAACATTGTTCATTACTGTTAAGAAACTATAATTGACTTCATTAACAATACATTAATACTAATTTATTTTCACTATGTAGATGGACTTAACTAGAGGTGAGGTCCTAGATTCACAGAACTATTAAATGTAATTATTTCTTATGACCTCTAATAATGTTTACAAATGGTACTGCTGTATTTTTTAACTTTATATTATTGGTTTAATTTTTGAGATTGTAAAACTATTTTGGCTTGAAACAATTTATTTACTGAAATATATATTATAAAATTATCTCCTTTCTTTCTGGGAAATATTCTACTACATGGGTGAATATGGAGACTATTGTGCTGAGTGAAATGAGTCAGCAGGATATATGTAGAATGACCATACTCATTTGTGTAATATAAAAATAAAGATAGTATGTTATTAATACTAATATAATAATATTAATAATTTTAATTCATTAATAAAAGAAAGCAAACAAAAAAGCATACCTTTTCGAACATTAAGTTACTCATGGAAATCACCTTTTTAAAAATTTTAATTTATTTAAAGAGCATGTACCACATAATTGACATAGATGATTATAATATATTTTTCAGATAGATTAGAGCAAAAACACTTTTTAAAAAAAAAAGGGAAAAAAAGGGAAGAGAAAAAGAGTAGCACTGAGACAAAAATTTTTTTAACAATTTATTGTATCTCCAATGAAGACATTAATTCATTGCCAGAACGTTCTTTAAGTTCTTGTTCCTAGCTAACCATTCTTACATGTCACTTGTTTCTGAACATTAAGTGACTTCATCTACACTTTAGTATCTGAATTGGTATGTTCCTATTGGGATAACAAAATTAAAATTGAAGTTGTCACATGACCACAAATGGGACATTGAGGTCCAGGAATTTCAAAGCAGTTCTGCTGATCTTGTAGATTTTGGTGCATCGTTTAGGCTGCCAAGACTTCTGGTTTTTTTTTTTTTGTTGTTGTTGTTGTTGTTGTTTGTTTGTTTTTTTTGGTCACACTCGGCAGTGCTCAGGAGTTACTCCTGGCTGTCTGCTCAGAAATAGCTCCTGGCAGGCACAGGGGACCACGTGGGACACCGGGATTCGAACCAACCTCCTTAGGTCCTGGATTGGCTGCTTGCAAGGCAAACACTGCTGTGCTATCTCTCTGGGCCCTAAGACTTCTGGAAGAAGGAAGTGCCTTCACATAATTCTGAAAATTCCTGGTGATATCAACCCTAATATTGGCATGACTGTAATTTGCTTCACCACTCCTTACAACTCTCTGCACAGTCTCTAAGATAAAACAGTGATTCTGGGTGATGGATACAGCAGGCATGCCTTCGATTGGATAGGGTCTTGGCCCACTCTCGTCTCCCAAGATTTCAAGCTTTGAGCTGTATGGCTGGTGACTTTTATATCTCTTTTTGAGAACAGAGTGAGTCTATGGTGTTGACCAGGTGATCGTGTTTGTAGATGAGAATTCAGCGTTTTTAAGTGACTAAGCAGGAAATTCCCCTAATTGCAACCAAAGCTACCAAATATCCCTTAAGTCTATTAACTTCCCCTCCCATAGGCTACCTGAATGGTATCACACACATTACCAAATAGTGATTAAAATAAAGGCAAAGTAAGATTTGGGTTCCATACTGACAATACATACAGATAGTATCATTTTTGGAATTTCACTAAAGAAGAGAATGATTTTTTTTTTTTCGGTTTTTGGGTAACACCCGGCAGTGCTCAGGGGTTACTCCTGGCTCTACCCTAAGAAATTGCTCCTGGCAGGCTCGGGGGATCATATGGGATGCCGGGATTCTAACTACTGATCTTCTGCATGCAAGGCAAACAACCTCCCTGCTATCTCTCCGGCCCCAAGAATGACCTTTTTGATCTTCATTGTTAAACTGACATTTCATAAAATAAGACAAAATTATTTTGTAATGGTAGGGAAGTAACATCCAGGGAAAGAAAAACAATTTCTCTTTTTATTTGATCTAAGAGAAGAGAAACAACAAAGAAAATGAGAGGTGCTGTGGGTGGAGAGACTGATGATGTCTAAAGTTGCTTAGGAGCGTGTTGATGGGTTGTTTGGACGATATAAATGATGATTAAGGGAGTTAACAGTATGTGTTTCAATTATGGCTTCATTATTGCTCTGGGCCCAATAAATTTATTTTTAAACATTTTAATGGCATTAAATATAATCTTGAAAAATTAATTTAAATTAAATTTGTCAATGAATTTAATGAATAAAATTAAAATTTTGCAATATTTTTGTTTTTACTTTTCTTTGAGCTCAAAGAGTCCAAGCCTACTCCTTTATGTATAAATTATAATTTTCTCAGAGAATGCCTTTACTTTCTGTAGTAACCCATATTCTTAGAAACTATTGATATTTTTCAATGGAATGTATTCTACAAATTTAGGAACACAGAGGTATGCACTGAATAGAAAACATATAGATATGGATTGTGATTTTACAATGACTAGATGTCACCTTTCACAACTGGACTTATCTTAAATGATAATTTTGCTTTCACCATATTTGGCAGTTTTATAGAAGTCAAACCCAGACACATTTATTATAAATGGCTCTTTCTCAGAGTAAGAGTATTACTTATTCAGAGTAAAGCTTAATTGGGCTATAGTTGTAGATAAGTGGATTTTTTATTAATTGAATTATTGACATCTCCTTTTCCTGTATCTACTAATCACAATAATTTCAATTTGTTAAGACTTGTCTGTTTAATTTATTTTACTCTAATTAATTTAAATATTTTGATCAACCTTCAATAAAGCATATATAAATAAAAATAAACCTAATAGGTGAGGGCATAACTAAGTATGGTTATAATATTAAATAGAAGAAAATTACTTTACAAGGTAATTAGAATAATTGTATTTGGGCCCTTTAGTCTACTTAAAGCTCTAAATTCCCAGAGACCCAGGAGGTCTCCTCTTGCCAAAGAGACTTTGTAATGTAATCTCTAGTGGTCAATGGAAGATTACAATTGGCTCAAATTTTTCTCTTTTCAGTTCAGATTTGCAGAGAGCAAGAATTCCAGATAAGTGTTAACTGGTGTCACTGACATTTTGTCCCCATGTTAAGGGAAGAAGTTTCTGAATGTATTCTGGTGAGTTTCCCAAGAACTGCAAAATATTAAAGAAAATGTATGCATTCATCTGATTTTAATGAGGAATCTGGAAGAGAACATTTTTAACTTTGATTCTAAAAATATTTTCTGGAGTAAAACTCTCATTTTTCATGCATATATTTTGTTTATAGCCTTCATATAAGTAGATTAGTGTGTATATAAAATGGGTTGTAAAAATAATTGATTACTTGTTTTTAAATTTTATTTAAGATTATTTAATTTAGGTATCATATCTGGTGGAGGTCAGTGTTTACTTCCAGTTCTCTGGTCAGGTATCAATACTGGAAATGATCAGGGAACCACAGAAATGATGTGAATCAAATGAATGGGTTGAATGCAATTAAAATTCCTCAACCCTTGTACTATAAATTGGCCTCAAAACACATCCTTTATATTTTTTCAGCTTTGTAAGTTTGATTTAAAGAGGAGAAATAGGGGCCAGAGAGATAGCACAGCATTAGGGCATTTGTCTTGCATGCTGCTAATCTGGAAGAACTGACATCAATTCCTAGCATCCCATATGGTCCCCCAGCCTGCCAGGGTTGATTTCTGAGTGCAGAGCCAGGAGTTAACCCCTCAGCACTGCCGGGTGTGATCCAAAAACCAATGAATCAGTAATAAAGTTTTAAAAAAGAGGAAAAATAACATTTTAGAACAGATTTAATTTAAATTATTCAAATATTAATGCATTTTAAAACTCTTAACCATTAACATATTTGTATAACAGCAAATAATCACCATTTTCTATTTTCAAGAATATTGATACAAATTGTGAAAGCATAAAGAAAGACCTTCTTTTAGTCTCTACCTTCCCTTCTTTTCTTTCTTTTTTGGTTTTTGGGCCATACCCAGCTGGGCTCAGAGGTTATTCCTGACTCTTTGCTCAGAAATAACTCCTGGCAGGCTTGGGGGACCATATGATATACTGAGGATTAAACCCAGTCAGCCATGCAAGGGAAAAGCCCTAGCCGTTGTGCTATTGCTTTGGCCCCAACCTTCCCTTTTTCTAAACTTAGGCTAGGAGAAATCATAATTTTAATAAATTAAAAATTACTGTAATGTGAATTTCTTCCCCATAAATATAATAAAATAATTGATATTTTATATTATATATAATAAAATATAATAAAAGAATGGATTTGCAAAGTCGTCCCTTCTTGGGTTTCAGACATATAATGAATCAGGACCAATAGAACCATCAGTGCTTACATCCATCAACAAATAATCCTCAAGCTCATCCCATAATATCTCCTCCTATCCCCCAGACTGCCAGTATAATACATCCATTTTAAGTTTAAATTGTTAAATTTGGGGTTCCTTGATTCTAAAGCTGCTGCCTTTTTCTTGGATATTTAGTTCTTCTTCATCTTTTTTTTTCTTTTGACACTACCAATGCACCTGAAACTGTTTGGTTCCTAGCCCCATCTTCTCATATTTGTGTTTCTCCTCTTCCACTGTTTCTTTCCTCCTCTCTATACTCTGGGGCCAAGGGTGTTAGAAACAACTCCCATTTAGACCATAGTGTTTCTTCATGCAGTTATTCTAAGTACTATATAAAAATGATATCATTCTGTATTTATCCTTTTCCTGGCTTACTTCAGCTAACTTATCTTCCCATTTCATCCAGTTGCAAATTACATGACTGCAACATTCCTTAGAGCTATGTAGTATTCCATTGTGTATAGGTACCACAACATCAGGATCCACTCTTCTGTGGTTGGACATCTAAGTTGATTTCAAATTTTGGCTATTCTACAGAGTGCTGCAATGAATAGTGGTGTGCATACATCTTTTTGGATGTGTGTTTTTCTTTCCTGGGTATAGATACCCAAAAGAGGAATTTTTAGGTCACATGAAAGCTCAATTTTGAGTTTACTGAGATACCTCCATACTGTTTTCCATAGCAGTAGGACCAGATAGCAGTTCCATCTGCTGTGGAGGAGAGTTCCTTTCTCACCATATCCCCTCCAAGAGAGATTGTTCTGTTCCCAGTATATTTAATATGCGCTGTCCTCACTGGTATAAAATATCATCTTACAAACTTGTCTTGATTTGTAATTCTCTAATGATAAGTGATGATGAGTATTTTTTCATGTGTGTGTCGATCATCTGTTGGTCTTCCTTGAAGAAGTGTTTGCTTCTTTCCTTTCCCCATTTTTTGATGGGAGTTTTAGGTTTTGTGGAGTTAACTTTTGTACATCCTTTGAATATCCTAAATATATAACCTTTATCTGATGTGAAGCCATTTCAAGTTCAATCTAACACTGGGAAGTGAATTTAGGATTTTGCTAGTCCCTTTCTTATGCAAACAAAAAATAATTTAGAGAAAATAGAATTTAAGACGGAAAGGAAAATGGAAAATTCTGGAGTTACATAATAGACCTTGAAGACTTAATTTAAGAAGAAATGTGTCTTTTTGTTGTTTTACTTTTAACCACACCTAGTGTTACTTAACGATCACTGTGTGCAAGCTTGGAGGACCATCTGGGGTGCCAGAAATGGAGCCAGCATGGATTGTGTTTATTTTTTTAAATATGGAATGCTTCACGAATTTGCATGTATTCTTGTGCAGGGGCCATGCTAATCTTCTCTGTATCGTTCCAATTTTAGTACATGTGCTGCTGAAGCGAGCAGAATTTTTTTCTCTTTTTAAGGATCTTAGGTAAAGCGATCTAAGGAGAAAAACCCTTAACATTATATCTAAAAAGCAATGTTTTATTTTCCTACTAATGATCTTTTTATTACATCTTATTATGTAAACAATAGGTTAAATAGAGCTTAGAGATAAGTTCTTATCACGTTATTTGATATGAAAATGATTTGATATGCAAATTATACATAGATTTAAAGTAGCATATAGATTTATATACATTATAAGGATTTTAAAGATAGAGAAAAATTATATCATGCATCGTCATGCATCTTAATATTAAAATTATTTTAATTATAGATAACAGTATATATGACTTATTGATCAAGAATAACATTTAAGATAAGTGAACATGGACTTTAAACTTGGATTCGTTCGTATTTTTCTACTAGAAAATATACAATATCTGGTGATACAAATTTGAATAATTGAAGAATTTATAAGGGTTATTTCTATATCATAGTCATAATCAGCTTCTTTATGCCTTAACACTTTTATATTTACAAAAGAAAATATGGAGTTAAATTTAATATATTGGCTTGTTTAATTTATCATTGGCTTTTAACTCTATAGAATTTGGGAAGCTCTCCTTTCTACTCAAGACCTATCATTTTTAGCCAACTTCAGTCAGAAGCTAGTGAAGGCTATGGCTAACTTCACAACTGGGTTTCTTCTCACAGGATTTTCAGCCAACCCTGAGCTAGAAAACTTATATGCTTCTTTGTTTTTAGTTTTGTATCTGTTGGCTTTTACGGGCAACATCCTCATCATCACCGCCATTTCCATGGATGACAGTCTTAACACTCCCATGTATTTTTTCCTGAAACATCTCTCCTTTTTGGATCTCTGCTATATTTCTGTGACTGTACCGAGATTCATTTACAACTCTTTCATGCAGAGTGGAAATATCTCTCTCTGGGGATGCGTATTGCAATGTTTTGCTCTAATACTTTGTGCATCTGCTGAGCTGTTCATGCTGACAGTGATGTCTTATGACCGCTACGTGGCCATCTGTTTTCCATTGCACTATGACATCATCATGGACGTCAGAACCTGTGCCCATGGAGTCATTGGAGTTTGGGTCAGTGGGACCCTCTCTGGAGTCATGCATACAGCAGGTACTTTCTCCATCCAATTCTGTGGCCCCCGGGTCATCCATCAGTTCTTCTGTGATGTTCCCCAGATCTTGAAACTCTCCTGCTTCAATGACTATCTTGCTGAGGTTGGTGTCACTATCTTCCTCTCTTTGGCTGCATTTCTTTGTTTCATCTTTATTGGATTCTCCTACATGCACATACTTTCTTCTGTACTGAGGATGCCATCAGAGGAGGGCAGAGCCAAGGCCTTTTCCACTTGTCTGCCCCACCTTGTTGTTGTCTTATTATTTCTTTCTACTGCTGCTATCGAGTATTTAAAGCCTCATTCTGACTCTCCAACTGTGTTGGACATTTTGCTCACTGTTCTCTACACAGTTGTTCCCCCAACCTTCAATCCAATGATCTATAGTCTGAGAAATAAAGCCATCAAGTTGGCTGTCAGAAAAGTTTTTAAGGGAAAGAAAGGACAATGGTTTTAGTGACATTGTTTTATACTGTTGAAAGAATATTTTGAATTTTATTGGCCAATAACAACATAGGCTATCAGGAACTTTCATTGATACCTTGTGCTTATATACTGTGTAATGATACTATTTAAAATATAACTATAGAAATACTTTTGTAAATATATTAGGTCAAAATTTATTTATTACAGCTAAATATAAAACTTAAAATCAGTCTGGTTAATGACTGTGATGTTTATATTAAGGTAAAATGAGCTATAAATTAATGTTATCTTATTTTAAAAAATCTATTCTTTACTCTTAGATATTGCATCATTTTTAAAAACTGATTAAAAACACCTAACCCTCACAATCAGCACACATTGGCTACTTTTAGCTCTATTATTGTTTTTTTTTCTTTTGTCTTGTTTTGTTTTTGGGTCACACCTGGCAGCGCTCAAGGGTTACTCCTGGTTTTATGCTCAGTAATCACCCCTGGCAGGCTCGGAGGACCATGTGGGATGCCGGGATTCGAACCACCAACCTTCTGCATGCAAGGCAAACGCCTTGCCTCCATGCTATCTATTATTGTTTTTGAAGTTTTCCAATTTGATTCACATATACCTTATAAAGTCTCATTATCTCCTGTTTTTACAATCGCCATGTACTGGAAAACTTTACCATTCATGGGAAGGAATGCTTTAAGTAATCATCAGTGAGAGTCTTGGATCATTTAAAAATTGCATAATTAATAAAATATAAAAGTAATAATAAGCCAGAGAGATAGTACAGTGGTAGGGCATTTGCCTTGCACACAGCCAATCTAGGATGGACTGTGGTTTGAATCTCTGTGCCTGCCAGGAGTGATTTCTGAGCACAGAGTCAGGATTAAGCCCTGAGAGCTGCTGGGTGTGACTCCAAAACAAAATAAAACAAAAGTGTCAGTTTTAAAAAGGGGCCGGAGTGCTGGCGCAAATAATAAGGTTTTTGCCTTGCATGCGGCTAACCTAAGAGACTGTGGTTCGATCCTCTGGCGTCCCATCTGGTCCCCCAAGCCAGGAGTGATTTCTGAGCGCATACCCAGGAGTAACCCCTGAGAGTCACTGGGTGTGGCCCCCAAACAAAATATATACATATATTCTGTATATATGTAATATATATGTATCTATAAAATAAAATATTATTTAAAAACTGACTTGCTAAGAAATAAGCATTAAATTATAGATATTTGCATAAAAATACTAACATATTACAACAAAAATATTTATAGATGTATTTAACAGCATATAAAATTAGGAAAGAAAATGACTCAACTAAAATTTGACTTCAATTAGAAAAGAAATATTAGTATAGACTAAAAAAAGTTATAAGAATCACAGAAAAGACAATATCATAAATGATATAAACAAGATGTATAACATTTACCTACAAATACATTTCAAAATATTATTTTATTCACTTCTTTTGTTCTGAGGGAATGAAAACAATCAATGTACAAGAAAAACGTTAAGTAATTCCCCCAAATCCTATTTTCAAATAATTTGTTTGAAATAATAATAAAAGTAATAAAATGTATATAAAATATATATATAACTTATGTATATAAAATATAGCCGAAAATAGAAAATATTGCAAAATTATCTTTTTTTGTTTTTGGTTTTTGGGCATTGCTCAGGGGTTACTCCTGGCTGTCTGCTCAGAAATAGTTCCTGGCAGGCACGGGGAAACATATGGGACACCGGGATTCGAACCAACCACCTTAGGTCCTGGATTGGCTGATTGCAAGGCAAACACCACTGTGCTATCTCTCTGGGCCCGCAAAATTATCTAATTATAAAAGTTACATTTAACATTTTCAGTTAAGTACTTTATGTCTATCAATTGCATTTTATCCATCATTGGAAGATAATATTTGCTGATGGTATGTGTTGAATCTCAGTTATTTTATTTATTCACAATCCAAATCCATTATATTAGTATTGTTAAATGAGTTCTATCATTTTCTTAGAGAACTTTCATGACAACTTGTCTGGAATAATATGAGAATATAGGGTTGGGAGTTTTGAATGAGTTGAATCGAAATAAATGTTCATGTTTTTAATATCAGACTTTGTTCATTGTCTAGTTTTATAGAGTTAATTTATATCTGGACTCTAACTCTTTCCCTCTGTCCTTCCAAAGAGGGGATTACCCTTGGAACTTCATATAGTCATACAAATTTTAGAATTACTTTCACATTTTCTGAATATACACTCTTTTTTTATGTTTGTTTTTGTTTTTGTTTTTTGTTTTTGGGTCATGACCAGCAGCACTCAGGGGCTACTCCTAGCTCTACACTCAGAAATCACTTCTGGCAGTCTCAGGGGACCATATGGGATGCCGGAATTCGAACCACTGTCCATTTGTATGCAAGGCAAACGCCATACCTCCATGCTATCTCTCTGGTCCAACACTCTTTGCTTTTGACTGGAATTGTAGTAAATATAAAAATCAAGCAAGAACTGTATCTCCTAATGGTCACCAAGATCTTTCATGCATAGGCTTAATCTTCAAAACATTTTTCATTAATAAGAGTCATGGATATATCTCAGTTGGAAAGCAGATGCCATGTTTTCGGGCATTCTTGACATCAAGACACAATAAAACAATCCTCCCCAAATGAAAAAAGTGCAACAATGGGCTCATAAGTGTTTTTTATGTAGATTTATTAGCATATTTTATAGATTTATTTCTGTGACTGCTTTTATTCTCAACTGTATGTTCAAAATGATCTGTTTGTGTCATTATTGAATTTTATCAACTTTTATGACCTTATATTCTTTTTTAAATTATCTTTATTTAAACACCATGATTACAAATATAATTGTAGTTGTATGATTACAGTCATGTAAAGAACACCCCCCTTCACCAGTGCAACATTCCCACCAACAATTTCCCAGATCTACCTACTCCCCACCCCACCCACACCTGTACTCGAGACAGGCTTTCTTTTTCCCTCATTCATTCACATTGTTATGATAGTTTTCAGTGTAGTTATTTCTCTAACTGCACTTATCATTCTATGTGGTGAGCTTCATGTCATTAGCTGCACCTACATGGGAGGATGGGGGGAAGTAAGGGTTGGGACTGAGGCAGTAAATATTAGAAATGAGCTTTGTAGGGCAGTATCAAGGTCCCAATACAAGATGGATATTATGGATATATAGAATATATGCACACAATACTATCAATATGAAAACAAAGAGAAAAAATTTCCACTGACTGTCCCAACATAAACCAGTGCTAGAACAGCCTGCCCTCCTTCCAGAGCGCATTCCCATTAGTGTAGGGAGAGATAGGGGGAAAGCATGTTGACCCCTATAGAGTCCACCTAGACCGGTGGCCAGGGAAAGACTGAAGTCTAGGGGAGAAAAACCCTATACCTGGCAAGAGCTGGTCTCCAGAATTAAGGAGGAAACCGGAAGCCAAATGTCTGCCCACCCTCCTCCCCATGCACCTTCCCCCTGTAGTACAGAGGGAGAGGGGAAGCCTGTGGACCACTAAGAGTCCACCTGAACCCACTTCTGGCCATATGAGATGGCACCCAGGGAAGGCCTGAAGTCAGGGGAAAAAGACAAGCATGGCTGGGGGCCTGGCAAGCCTCCCAGCACTCCCCAGGCTAGGGAGAAAGGTTCTGGTATGGAGCCTCCCCAAACCCCATAGCTGGCAAGAGCTGGTCTCCAGAATCAAAGAGGAAACCGGAGGCCAGATGTCTGCCCACCCTCCTCCCCATGCACCTCCCCCCTGGAGTACGGAGGGAGGAGGGAACCTGAGGACCACTAAGAGTCCACCTGAGGGCCCAGAGAAATAGCACAGTGGTGTTTGCCTTGCAAGCAGCCAATCCAGGACCAAAGGTGGTTGGTTCGAATCCCGGTGTCCCATATGTTTCCCCGTGCCTGCCAGGAGCTATTTCTGAGCAGACAGCCAGGAGTAACCCCTGAGTACTGCCAGGTGTGCCCCCCCCCAAAGAATTTAAAAAAAAAAGAGTCCACCTGAACCTACTTCTGGCCATCTGAGCTGGCACCCAGGGAAAGCCTGGAGTCAGGGGGAAAAGACAAGCACAGCTGGGGGCCT
This sequence comes from Suncus etruscus, assembly GCF_024139225.1. NCBI lineage: Eukaryota > Metazoa > Chordata > Mammalia > Eulipotyphla > Soricidae > Suncus > Suncus etruscus. The sequence continues at coordinate 57,994,444 of NC_064865.1, forward strand.
GGCAAGCCTCCCAGCACTCACCAGGCTAGGGAGAAAGGCTCTGGTATGAGGCCTCCCCAAACCCCATACCTGGCAAGACTGGTCTCCAAAATCAAAGAGGAAACCGGAAGCCAGATGTCTGCCCGCCCTCCTCCCCATGCACCTTCCCCCTGGAGTACGGAGGGAGGGGGGAACCTGAGGACCACTAAGGGTCTACCTGAACCCACTTCTGGCCATCTGAGCTGGTACCCAGGAAGGCTTGAAGTCAGGGGAAAAAGACAAGAATGGCTAGGGGCCTGCCAAGCCTCCCAGCACTCCCCTGGCTAGGGAGAAAGGCTCTGGTATGGGGCCTCCCCAAACCCCATACCTGGCACGAGCTGGTATCCAGAATCAAAGAGGAAACTGGAAGCCAGATGTCTGCCCGCCCTCCTCCCCATGTACTTCCCCCCTGGAGTACGGAGGGAGGGGGAACCTGAGGACCACTAAGAGTCCACTTGAACCCACTTCTGGCCATCTGAGCTGGCACCCAGAGAAGGCCTGGAGTCAGGGGGAAAAGACAAGGATGGCTGGGGCCTACCAAGCCTCCCAGCACTCCTCAGGCTAGGGTTAAGGGCCCTGGTAAGCTCAGTTTTTCTGATCTGTTAGTTCAGTGTGAAAATTTCTAATTTCAGTTGACAAATCTTCTTGATGCTTAATTTTGCTCTAGTCAAGTTTATCGATGCTTTTTTTTTGAGCTCCCTGAACATTTTCCACAAGTCTACTCTAAACTTCTTATTTGAGAGGATACCTATTTGTTTCCTACTTTTTAGATTATTAGAGGAGCCATCTTGATTTCTGTAAATATGGGGGTGTACTGAAAAATTACTCCATTGGCAAGGCTGTAGATTGCTTCTTAAAATGTGCAGAAATGGAATTCAGGGGTTACAAGTGTGTGTCCTGAAGAGATTATAGTCCTTGGAGTTTCTAGGCAGGCTCAGCAGAAAAGAGGCAGAGAGCATGGCCGCCATGCTTTATAAGTCTCTGGGTCCCCAGTAACAGGGCAGGAATTGTCCCCACGTGCGTTGGGTGGGGACATCTTACCGGGTGTGGATCCTGGAGAGGTTATAGTCCTTGGAGTCTAGGCAGGCTCAGTAGAAAAGAGGTGACCTTATTTCTATTCAATGACTATACTAAACTAACTGATTTTATAAATGGCAATTTATGAAGGTGTTTTAAAATTTCTATGTTTACATATTATTTCTCTGTAAGGGGATTTCTTCTTTCATGAAGTAAAACTGTTGTTAATATTTTTACCATTAAATTAATTAAAAATTTTAAGTGGGAAAATATTTTCCAATTGGAACAGTTGAATCAAAGCGGCTTAATATGCAAGCAATTGTCATACAGATAGTAATAAAGTTAATTTCATAAAGGATTCTATTTACTGTTCTAATTACTATTAAGAAACTGTAATTTTCTTTTTGAATAACACATAAAGAATGATTTATGTTATTCTCACTATATAGATTAAGTCTGAACTAGAGGTGAAGTAATTTTGTACTAGATTCACAGAACTATTAAATGTGCTTGTTTTTTATGATCTCTAATGTTTATAAGTGATACTGCTATATTTTTACATTCCTATAATTGCCTTGATTTTTGAGATTGTTAAATTATTATTGCCAAATAGATTTTATTTACTAAAATAAATATTATGATATTCTATCCTTTCCTTGAAATTTGGTCCTACATGGATGGATAGAATATTGTAATATTTGTTTTTTTAAATAAAATCTACTGTGCTGAACTGAGTCAGAGGGACAAATGTAGAATGATTACACCTATTTGGTAAATACAAAAATCAAAAAGTATATGGTATTAATATCTAAAGATGAAAGAGATGAAAGCCAGGAGGACCAGTCAATAATAGGAAATAGCAAAAAATATTGGGCAAGAGTAGTTAGAGTACGAAGGGACTGTCATGACATTGAGAATTGGAACTCATCTCTCTAGTCAAGAATAGCATGCTTAAAGGAAAGAAAGGGAAAAGGGAGAGAGGGAGAGAGAAAGAGAAAGAGATAGAAGAGTATCTCACAGGGGCAGGCAGGGAGGATTGTGAAAGGGAAACTGGGGAAACTGGTGTCAGTAAATGTGCACTGATGAAGAGTGTAGGACATTAGATGGTTGAAACTCAATCATGAACAACTATTGCAAGCTTGGGGGAAAAACCCAGCAACCATGGTATTTAAATAATATAATTTAAAATATAAAATAATAGAGAAGGAGGGAGAGAAGAAACTTAAGTAGAAACTGAGGTGGAACTGGGGTTAAGAAGATTCATATATGTCAATGGTGGTAAAGAATATTCAAACCACAGGGCCAACAACACTGAAATGATGATACCCAAACTATAATAACTGAACTTCAAAAGATGCCAGTGAAGATGGTAGTCTGGTTGGTGGTAGTGGAGGAAACTTGGAACATTCATGGAAGGAAGATGACAATGCTGGTAGCATTGATGTTGGACAATTGTATGCCTAAAACAACATTGAATATCTTTGTAGATTTCTGTGCTTAATAAAATAAAATAAGCACCAAGATCAATTACCCTTTTTTATTTTTTTACTTTTATCTTTTATTTGAAGACAAAGATGCAAAGAAATGACAAGGTGAAGTTACAGTGGGAAGGCAATCACCCATAAACAGAATTCTCAAAAGAAATCTCCTTGCTGACACCTTAATTTGGAATTTTCAGCCAAAAACCATTAAGAAAAATAAAACAAAATACATGTACAGTGACTTTGTCCCTCAAGTCCCCAGATTGTAGTACATTATAACATTTCTTAGCAGCACACAAAGCAATCTAAAGCCACAAAATTTATGTAGCTCCTTCAACATTATAGGAGTATTGATGACACAGTTGATCATAATACATTATTTCATTAAAGATGAGTCAAAGGAGCACAGCAAAAATGGTGTTAGAGTGGCAATTGTTTGCATAGGCCCAGCAAAATATAGGGGACATGGAAAGGAAAAGCCTTGGTCAAATACAAGGAGACCTTACTCCTGAAAAAATTTGTTTAGAATCTGTAAAGTTTATGAGTTTATACCTCATATATTATATGTCTTTGAAGAGTTAGGCCGGTTGGAGCCTAGGAGATAGCTCAAAGGGCTAGAGTGTTTGCTTTTTTAAAAATGTCTAATTATTTATTTAAACACATGGTTATTAGGCTGTTAATAATACATTTGTTTGTTGCTCACAGATAAAGTTGTTCATGATTGAGTTACAGTCATACCATGTATAATAATCTTCACCAGTGTTCATTTCTCACCACCCATGTTCCCAGTTTTCCTCTCATCTTCATAATGCTATTTCCCCTTCCTGCCTCTGGAGCATAATGTTTTCTTCTCTATCTATCTTTCTCTCCCTCAATTACATTTTTTCTCTTGTGGCAAATTTTCTAATAAATGCCTCACATTTGTGAAATGATCAACCTAAATATTACTGATTTGTGTTTCAATTTGAAGTCAGGCAACCTTGATAGTATGAGTCTATTTTTATAAGTTTCAAAAATTTTAAATTTTTAGCCAGTGTCACACCACTGGCTAAACAAAATTTCTTGCAAGTTAATTTCAGTCAAAATTTTATTTTTTGTTACTTCCTCCTTCAGAGTAAAATTGTATTGGAGTATGTGCTATGACTTTAGGAGACAATGCTTTGCTTTTTGGGTAGCAATCCATTAATGTAAGTACCCCTTTTCATATAGTATCACTCATAATTATGATGGTATCTTTTTAGAAATGAATATTCTGTTAATTTAGAAAATTGAATTCAATTAAGTCCTATATTTTATATTTGGAACCTGTAACAAAATCAAGGACAACGTTTATTCATAATTTTCTGATGCATACAAAATTAAAACACTAAATGTGCAATCATTATAACAAATCAACTGAAAAATGCTCTATAAGGAAACTCAAGATCATTATAAGCTTGAAGCCCCTGAGTGCTTGTTTGCTGAGTCCCAAATTCCCAGCGACCAAGCACTCTGCTCCTCCCAAACAAATTTTAAACTAACCTCTAGTGGCCAGAGTCCTATAGAAATGGGGCATTTTTTTCTTTCCTCAAGAAAATTAGACTGAAAGAGGCAGTTCACTGACATCAGGACCTTGGGTTAAGTGTTAGCTGCTGACACTGATATTTTGTCCTTATGCTGAGGGAAGAATTACTTGAATGTGTTCTGGTGAGTTTCTTGAGATTTTTAGAAAGATCACAAAAATGAATGCAAATTGCATGAGTTTTCTGCAATAAAAACTTTTCAAAGGCATATATAAGTTCAAATGCTTTTTGTGGAAATAGGGAACCTGGAAGAAAGAAATGTAAATTATGTCTAAGTTATCTCCATGAGTCTCAACTTTGAGCAAGTTTTCCAGTGCCATTACTTGCCAGTTATCTGTGTGAGAAAAAAACATCACGTTCAATTCTAATGGGCACATCTGGATTTACAGCTGAACATCTAAAAAGAAGGTCCATTGTCTTACTTGCTTGTAGGTCATGAGAGTAAATATATTAAATGACCATTCAGAAAATTATTTTTGGGGAGGAGATTTGTGTTCACCCCGAAGTGTTCAAGGGTTACGCCCAGTTCTGCACTCAGGAATTACTCCAGGTGGTGCTCAGGGAATGATATTGGATTCTGGAATTGAAACCACGTTAACTGTGTTGAAGGCAAGCTCCCTACTCAAGTTTCTACCTCTCAGCCCCTATTGTTTTTATTCTTCGGTCTATATGTTTTCTAGTCAGTGTCATTTCCATTCTCATAGATTTACATAATTTAAAGTTATATGTAAAATAATGTCTTCCAGTCTAAATAGTTGTCAAGTTCTTATTTGAGAAAAAATACTTCATAATCATAACTTTCAAACCTTCTTGAATTTTTATAATGTCAATAATTATTTTATTCCTTTTAAGATGTGTCAGTGTTTTTTTGTCATGGTTCCAATTTTAAAATTAAAGTTTTTTAAGTACTGATTGTACTGATTTAATTTACTGATTGTAAAATGCTTTAGCTACATCTAAAATGCTTTATAATGCTAAAATGCTTTAGCTATACATATACTCAGATTTTACTATAATACTTGTGTTGTTAGAAACATTCTTTGTAAAACAATATTTTATATTTCAAATCTTGTAATCTTTGAACTCAGAAAAGCCATACAAGAACTAAATATAATTATTGCTATGTTAACTTTCTTTTTCACTCTACACTTAATGAGCCTATGGGATCTTCACTTTCTTGATTTATTTTGCTGAGCAGAGAGTACCCAGAGTAGATTAGAGTATTTAGAAGATGAAGTGGAGAAATTTCCTGCTCAAGAGTTCTTAACTTACCTTGCAGTCAACATCATCAAAAATTATAAAGAATCATGGAAAATTTTAGTACGACTGGTTTTATTCTCATGGGGTTTTCAGCTAACACTGAGCTAGATAGTTTTTATGCATCTTTGTTCTTAGTCTTATACTTGTTAGCCTTAATTGGCAATATTGTCATTATCACCACCACTTCCATGGATGACAGTCTCAACTCCCCCATGTACTTCTTCCTGAAGCATCTCTCCTTCTTGGACCTCTGCTATATTTCTGTGACTGTACCAAGATTCATATATGACTCTTACATGCACAGAGGAAATATTTCTCTCTGGGAATGCATTGTACAGTGCTTTGCTTTTGTATCCTGTGCTTCTGCTGAGCTGTGCATCCTCACTGTAATGTCCTATGACCGCTACGTGGCCATCTGCCTTCCATTACGTTATGACATCATCATGGATGTCAGAACCTGTGTCCACGGAGTCGTGGGAGTCTGGGTTGGTGGGGCCATCTCTGGAGTCATGCACACTGCAGCGACTTTCTCCATCCACTTCTGTGGCCCCCGGATCATCCACCAGTTCTTCTGTGATGTCCCCCAGCTGGTGAAACTCTCTTGCAACATGGAGTTTATTGGTGAGGTGAGCGTTGCTCTCTTCCTGGCTCTGTTGGCATCTCTTTGCATTCTTTTCATTGGATTCTCCTATATGCACATCTTTTCTTCTGTGCTTAGAATCTCTTCCGCAGAGGGCAGAGCCAAGGCCTTTTCCACTTGTCTTCCCCATCTCGTTGTTGTTCTGCTATTTATTTCCACGGGCACTTTTGAGTTTTTAAAGCCTCATTCTGAATCCCCCACTGTTTCTGATATATTGCTCACGATTCTTTATACAGTGGTTCCCCCAATATTCAATCCAGTTATCTATAGCCTGAGAAATAAAGCCATAAAGTTAGCTGTTAAAAAAGTTTTTAAAAAAAGATATGGATGCCACTTCTGTTGAAACACATGTGCTCTTCTGTTGGGTAGATAAGCTTAAAATGTATGTTGTTATTGTTAAGGCATAATTTAGAAAATGTATCTTTTCCCCAATTTTGAAGAAGTTGTTTGTTTATGTAATGCTGAGTTTTAAGAATGCTTATATAGCTTAGATAATAACTCTCAGTGATACTGTGAAAGTTTTCTGTCAGTCACTACGTTGTTTTATGAATTTAGGACACTTACTGCATAGTAAGAAACATTTTAAGTCCGAGCTGTGAAGACCCATTTACGCATAGTTTTTTTTTTTTTTTCTTCTAACAATGGGTCATATCAATAAAGACATTTTTGGGATCAGTAACTTGAACAGTTCTGTTGATGAGGGTCAATACTCTTGAAAAGTGCTCATAATCATTGACTCTTAGGGAAATACTTATCAAAATGACAGTGGAATATTTCCTCACACCACAGACCACAGTCTCTGTCAAAGTAGAAACAATAAGTTCTGGTGAGGATGTGATTAAAAGGTACTTTAATTCACTGTTATTGGAACTGTTGTATACTTCAGACTCTTGGGAAACCTCTTAGAAAATAATTAATATAGTTTTCATATGGCCCTGTAATTCCTAGGCATCTACTCCAAAAATACAAACCCTCTAATTCTACAGAATATTTGCACACCTATTTTATCTGCTGAAATATTTACAAAACTAAATAAACCAAGTATCCAACAACAGATGCATGAATAAAGAAAATGCAGTAGAAATATGTTGTATAAAAAAAAAGAAATATGTTGTAAGCACATATGTTTACATATGCATTTAAGTGCACACAATGGAATACTACTTACCTCTAAGAAGAAGAAAAAAAATATTATGATTTGTTGCAACTTTTGTAGAAATGGAAGATGCTGAGTATCAATTGGAGGAAGCAAGATAGAAAAGATTTTTTAAAAAGAGGATATTGCTCTAGGGGGAGCATAATGAAGCAAAGCATAGAATTAGAAAATCCTAAACAGAAACCAATCCTGAGCCAAGGTCAACAGAACTGTAAACTGAGATAAAGAGAGGTGCTGAATAAGGGATATCTTGGGATATCAGGTTAAGAGACCTGGTATATCTCTGGTATTAAAAATGGTTATAGTTTTCTGAAGTATAAAATGATAATATCAACACTATTGCAAACTATAATACCCCAATATAAATGGATTGGAAAAAATATACAGGACAATAATGGTCAATCTCAAATTTAAATATAAACAACTAATTACAGGGAAATTTGTCTTATGAAAAATGTGTAATTATATGCTATTTAAATAATAAAAAATTAAAATATATACTATGTAAACGTTATTGCTATAAATAAAGTTGATTAAAATGTTAATCTTTGGAAAGAAATGAAATTTCCTTAATTTTAAAGAAGTTAAAATCATTTTTACTCATTTGTGAAAGGAAAGTATAAATAAAGTGTTTTATTTCTCATTTTTTAAATTACACTCACTTTTGAACACGATATATTCCAAGAGTTGATGAGAACATCTTCACTTTTCGGGCCCATGAGTTATTCATTCCAAGTTCAGTAGTGTTTTATTCACCTCGTTAGACTTCAGTTACTTACACCAAAGGCTGCCTGCAAAAGTATTTTCAGGTGTTTGCTGTGACAGTTTAGATGCATTGGATTATTATTGTTATTTTTGGGTCATAGTCAAAGGCTGTCAGAGCTTACTATTGCTTCTGTGCTCAGGGATCACACCTGGCAGGACTTGATAGGAACCATACTGGAAACTGGGGACCCAACCAAGGTCAACTACATGTAAAGCAAGTGTCCTATCTACTGTATTACTGCTTTAAGCCAGCGCTGGATAATTTTGTATAAATGAATGTGTAAATTATAATCTGTAAAAGCTTCAAAACAATTTTTTGCATGGTGACATGAATAGTAAAGAATGAAAGTAATATGAAGAAATAAAAATAATATTAAAAAGTCAATGCTGAGAAAGTAGATCTCTCAAAAATAAGTAAATATACTTATAAAATAGGCTGAATTATGTTTTAAAATGTAACTGATCTTTTCAAAAGCAGATAAAATGAGGAGATGTAAAATAAATAAATCTAAAGGTCATATTCAAGCAGAAATATATTTTTCTACACAGTAAACAAAACAGAAGTATAAAGAATCATAAAAAGAACAAATCACAACAATAAAGTGGGAAGATTATCAGTTACATACTAAAAATTTCCCTAAGTTCAATTTCACTTATTTTTTTATGACTTGAGGGAGTACGCAAAGACAACACTTTGAAAATAACTTCAAACATTTTTCAGAATTAGTAAAGCTACAGATAATTAGATTTGAAGCCAGAAAATTTTGTTTTCTATTTCTATAGAAAATAAATTTACAAAGTGAGTGTCCACTTCAAATTCCAATGAAAAAAGGGTTTTCTCTCTACCTCCCACAAGGTGACTCAGAGGCCAAAGAATAAGGCTGGTGATTCTGGGCCAATGAACTACTGTTGCAAGGCATCAAGGGTGTGGTGTGGTGAGAGCCACAACAACACAACCACTATTTATTCTATTAGCTTTTCCACTTGGTCAAAAAGTAATGTAAAATACCTGAACACTTTTTACTTTCCATCCATCTTCTTAAAAGTTTTTTATTTACACCTTTGTGATTTACAGTTATTCATAGTTGGGTTTTAGACATACAATGTTTCAGGACCGAAGTCATCACTAGTGTCCACCACAAACCAGAGTCCCCAGAGTCAATCCCATGTCACTAACCCTCCCCAGTCTGCCAGAATAACAAGCTCATTTTTAATTTTGGTTGTTAAAGTTTGGGCGTCATGATTTCATTGTTGACTCTGGCTTGGATATTTAGTTTCATCCTTTATAAATACAACCATGGCAGCTGAGACCCTTTCTTTCCATACATTTTAATCTGTGACTACTGCTTCATTAGCACAAAAATTGGGCATCCATACTTCCATTTACAAATTCAAAAATTCTAAGAGCATCCTCGCTTGCTAGTGTCCCATGTCATCAGAAGCCTGAAGAAATCTTTTCATTATTTGGAAAATAACTTTGCTCTCCAAGTATAGAAGAATTTAGAGTCAAGTGGCAGACAAATATATATTGGGGAAAAATAGCAAAGAAGTTAAAGCTAGATAATAAATTTATTGTAAGGGAAGTTGTTTTCTGGGAAAGATGTCAATGTATGTGTTAGTTGAGTAATAAAACATATTTTATATGGTATATAAACATTACTTTTGTGAATAAGTTAGATTAAATTTCATCTGACAAACATAAATGTTAATTTAAGTTGCATTGGCCCAGGGCTGCCAGGCTCAGTGCTGCAAGGCTCAAAGGGCCCAGCTACCTAGTGGGGCCAAGAAACTACCTAGGGATGCCAATATTTAGCAACCACCCACATGAGACAGAGAGAGAAGAGAAAGAGAAACCAAGTACACATTTTATTCCTCTGGATTTTGAGGCCTGTTGCCATTCCCCATAGGTGTCAGAGAGAGGGAGAAACAAGCACTATACCCAATGTACAATCATTTCAGTCCCAAAATATCTTGGACTCTTAAAAAACAATTTTAAGAGATTTATAGGAATAATAAAATCATAGGCTATTCTGTTTATATTAGAAAATTAACAAACTGGCCAATATCATAAAATGATTTCAAAAATTGAATACGCTATTGAAATTACAAAACAAATTCAAAATATTAACATACATAGATAGACATTATAGTTCTATTTTTTCTCCCATAATCCACTAAAATGATTTTTGCCCAAAATTGGTAGAATCAAGATCATTTAATAATAGAAATATGCAGTGGTACCTATATTATTAACTGGGTGCATTGTTTTCTTAGGAAATAAAACTGACAGCTTTGTCAGTGATCAGACGATGCTTTAGGTGTGAAGCATTTGAATCTGAACAATTGCAGTAAAGTTCACAAGTATAGTATCAAAGATCAATTATTGTAGTTTGTCATTTTTAAGACTAATATTCTAACCTTCCTAACTATTCTTTCAAGTGGGTTAGCCGTAAGCAGCCAGTGTTTGTGACTTCTTTTTTGTTCATTTGTTTGATTTTTTTTTTGCTCACTCCTTTTTACAGAAAATTTCAATGCAGGGGCCAGAGAGATAGCATGAAAGTAGGGCATTTGCCTTGCATGCAAAAGGATGGTGGTTCAAATTCTGGTATCCAATACGGTCCCCTGAGCCTGCTGGGGCAAATTCTGAGTGTAGAATCAGGAGTAATCCCTGAGTGCTGCTGGGTCTGACCCCCCCCCCAAAAAAAAAACCAAACCCCCCAAAAAGAAAATTTCAATACATAGATGTTTAGAAAACTTGCCATTTTTCTATAGAGATTCTAGTAGTTTTTTTCCCCACTCAACATGTGGGTATTCAAATAAAAGAATATACAGAATTACTTGCAGAGTTTTTTTGGAGATAATAAATGCCTTCAGTTATTCCCCTTTTAGTAAATTTTTAAAAATTACTTCCTCAATACAAATAATCTGTAGGATAAAGGTTACTTGGTTGGAGAATTGTTAAATTAAGAAATGTGGAAATATCATAATGTAGCATTTTGGTCCTCATAGTTTTATGTGAGCATTCTGATGAGAGTCCTGCAAGACTACCTGAAAAGCAAAACTTTGTTTTTGCTACTTAAATTACAAGAATTTTACTGTTCTTCTATTTGGGTTCATGTTTTGTTTTTTTTTTTTTTTGTAACTGCACTTTCTAGATCAGGCTATTTACATCCATCATCAGATCTTTGAAAATATTGTCTATGGGGTGGGAATGATAGCACATATGTAGGTGTTGAAAATGGAATATAAATAATAAAATTGAAATATATTAATCTTTCATTTGCTTCTGTGAATCATGCTGCTGCTCATTGAATTTGTTTAAAGTTTAACTAGAGTCCCAAAGCCTGAACAATGGTCAAGACATACACAGGCTTCGAAGCCCAGGCAAAGACAGAAACTAGGCATCTAAGACTGGCTTGCCTTTGTCATTTATTAAACTAGGTATTTTCTAGGTATACCTTGAAACAAACATGAAAATATTTGTGGGAGCAATAAACTTATGTACACGAAATTCAGATGAGATAGGAGAGGATGCTTGTGGTTAAAAATGGAAAGAGCTTTTGTTTCAAAATTGCTGCGTTTTTTCTTAATGATTTATTAAATGATGTATGTAACATCTCAAAACTTATAAAAAAATAACTATGTGACTGGCACTTGAGGTCCACGGAACACTGGAGATTGTTGGACCCCTTGGATAAGTGACAAGATAATTAAATCCTCATTGCTAATTACATTACTGACTGATTGTTTTTCTCTTTGATTTGCAGGAAGGATACTCAGATACTCAATCTGCTAGCCTGTCTTTTCTTCTCTCCTGGCTTCTATACCTCTAAGCCTCTATTCACTGCAGCGTTCTGAATATCCTCTGGGTCATGGGTCCTCTGAATAAAAGCTCTTAGAGCAGGAGGCTGTGAAGGCACCCATGACAGGATGAAGGGGTCTTAATCATGTCTTCCCAGATAAAGACCTGTCCTCCACAGAAGAAAAAACTGTGCACACACTGGTTAAAACAAAACACTGTCCCAAAAAATTATTTGGATGACTACTTCTCTTTTACTCTTGTTTCAGGCTTCTCTGTCTTTAACATAGGGAGTTTGCCTTGCATGTGGCCAACCAGGGATGGACTCGGGTTCAATCCCCTGCATCCCATATGGTCCTCCAAGACTGCCAGGAGTGCTGAGAGCAGAGCCAGGAGTAATCCCTGAGTTCCACTGCATATAGCTCCAAAACCAAAACAAAACATATACATATAGACTATGAGTTTTTTTTTTTACCAACATTACTTTACCTTTCTCTCTTTCCTTATGTAATACTTTTTACATACTCTTCTTAATGCGTATCTGACATATATTATGGTGTCTTCATTTTTAAAATTTTTTGACTGCCTAATTTAGTTTTTTATTATTCCTAGTATTAGGTTAGAATTTAAAGTGGATTAGATAGTAGATTAGAGTTTAAGGTAGATTAGTAAATTAAAGTTTAAAGTTAAAACTTGTTAGAAATGGTTTAAAAGAAAAATTTATACTAAACAGGCTGGAGGTCCCAATCCCAGCTGCCCGATGCAGAGAAATGAAGAGACTGATGCCCAGGCAAATGCTCAAGCGAGTCCTTTATTTCTGGCCAGTCAGGGTCTAATGCATGTCCACAACAAGACAGAGGCAAGAGAACCTGAGGCCCTTGACCATTCAGCTTATATAATTTTCAGGCAAAAGCAAAGTCACTCTTAGTCATTACTTTTTATGAGGATCAAAGCAAAGCTTAAGAGAGGCACTGGTATATTAGAACCACATCAGGGACCATAAGATAAGGGCAAATAAGTTTCGAAGCATACTGGTATTCTTTACGATAAGGAAATGGCCTGCACAGGGGCTTATGTATGTAGGCTTGCCCATGCAGGAGCGTGGAAAACCACATCTGGAACATTCATATAAGGAGCATGAAAAACAGTCAAAGGAATTTAAAACAAGTAAGAAAACTTAAGTAGTAAAATAATTCTTTAACAAGCAGTAAAAACATTTATTTAATAACTACATCAGTCACATTAACCTATATTGATTTTCTTTTTCCTTCTCAATACAAAAATGTAGATATTTTATGGCAAAATTTATACTATAAAGCTCATATGTGGAAAGGATAGTCAAAAATAGTGTTATGTTTGGTGATTTGGGGTAAAAATAACTCCTCTGTGCTAATTATATCTTGAAGCAATGAGTTAAATTTATTTTAATAGTTTTATTATGCTCCAACTATTGATCAAACTATTTTTATCCATAATAGAATTATTATGTTAAAATATCCCTGCACATATTTTATTAAGTCAATACATTTTATTAAAGTATGGAAAAATCAGTCAGAAAGGAACACTATTTGCAGAGACAGAATAGACTCAGGAAGTCAAAGATGGAGTTATACACCCACTGTAGGATGTCCATGGTTCTAAGAAGAAATTTTCCAAACTCATTTTAATTAACTTTGTTACTTCCTTATTTACAGTACAATTTGATTGGGGGTACAGGAATAAAAATCAGGGGATATTTCTTTGTTTTCTTGATTATAATCTGTTAATATTTTTTGTATAGATAAAAATACTAGTAATAAAAATTGAATGTGTAATGTATAGTTAATTGTATTAATATTATTCATTTAACTAGGTGTTTTCATTGGATTTGGTGAACATAAAGTGCAAATTACAATGATTTTCAATATTTGGTTTAGGGAACATACATAAAAATAAAAGCACAGCTAATTAAGTGTGACCACTCTACCAGCTTAACAGAAAAATACCAGAAAACAGTATAATTGCAGGATTGGGCCCTAGGGTATTGATAAAGTGACTCAAATACCCAGAGGTTCAGTAACTTTTTTCTTGCCATGGGGTATTCACAGCCTAACCTTTAAGGTCAAAGAAGAATTAAAATTGGCTTTTTTTCTTTCTCTCCACAGAGCCATACTTTATTGAAAGACGCAGATTGAAACGATCAGAACTTTGAGCTAAGAGTCATCACCCTCTGATATTTCAGCTCGTTCTTATGTTAAGGAAATTAGTTTGTGCATGTGTCCTGGTGAGTGTCTTGAGATTCAGTAATAAAGATGGATAAAATACTGTATGTCACCGATAGTAAAAATATTAATGAAATGTTAGAATTCATATTTTTAACTTGAAATTAGGAATTCAGAAAAGAATATTATGAATTCCTTCTATTCCAGAAACAATTGGTGGATCAAAATTCTCACCTCTACACAATGCCATCCTTTAAATAGTCACTGATGTAATTTACAGTGAGTATCCAACAGTGTGGCACAGCTAATGTATACTTGGCATACTTAAACAGATTGACCATTATAAGATCAATTTGCAAAAGTTTTAAAATCATTTGTACATCCACAAATACAGAAAAATGTTTCAAAGGTATTAAACAGGGGTTTGAGAGGTATTTATGATTTTCTTTACCCCTTTGTTATAGGTTAATGAGTAAGTTGGAGATGCAAAAAAGTAGAATTGATGAAATAACGCCCTAACAAATCTTGAGACTATGTTTCAAGTACGAGAAATACTTTTATATTTTATTAAAAATGAAAGTAATGAACAGGAGAGTAGGACAGTGGTAGAGTGTTTGCCTGGCATGCAGACAATTAAGGTCAGAAGAGGTTAGAATCCAGGCAGCCCAGATGGTCTCCCATGCCTGCCAGGAGTGATTTCTGACCTGGGTGTGACACAAAAACAAAACAAAAAATAAATTAATAAAAATAAATAAATAAAAATGAATGTAATATTTTAAATTCTGAGTTTGGTTAAAAAGATATGAATAAAGGCTATGGAATATTATGCAGCTGTCAGGAGAGATGAAGTCATGAAATTCTCCTATACAAGGATGTACATGGAATTTATTATGCCGAGTGAAATAAGTCAGAGAGAGAGAGAGAGAGAGAGAGAGAGAGAGAGAGAGAGAGAGAGAGAGAGAGAGAGAGAGAGAGAAACGCAGAATGGTCTCACTCATCTATGGGTTTTAAGAAAAGTGAAAGACATTTTTGCAATAATAATTTTCAGGCACAAAAGAGAAAAAAGCTGTGTTGTGAGCCAATTTTGTTGCAAGACTTCAGCGCCTGCAAACAGATTCTTCGTGGAGGTCGGAAATCCTTCACGGGGAGAGAGTGGGTACACGAAATGGTGAAAAGACGGAACATTATTGTAGAAATGAATGAGACCACACAGAATGCATGGGGACTTGCGTCTAAAAAGACGAAGACAAAATTTATTTTTTGAGCTGGCTGCTTTTAAGGTTTGAGGTTTGGAATGCAGGGTGAAAATTCTTGACATCAAAGAAAATGGGAAACAGAATGAAAGTCCATGGATAAAATTTGCACATTAAAGAACCGATACTGAAGTTGAAAAGAAGTTTTGTTTTGGGTTAGTTTTGTTTTGGGTAAGCAGGGGGAAACAGGTAATTTTCAGGGAAGTGGGAAGAGAGAGAAATGTTTTAGAGTTTTTGGGGGAAAACTGAAAATTGTTTTACTATGAGCTAAGTTTTGGGTTAAAACCTGATCTTGGCGCCAAAGTAGCTGTTTAGTGGGAGACTTTTGGCGGGATTTGTACTGTCCTTCTTTGTTAGAATTACTAAGGCCTGATTTTTAATATTGGTTAAAAATAAAGAGAGAGATAGTTACAGCCACATATTAGAATTATGGCCAAACAATCCACGCAAAGGGTCAAGTGATTTTGACTGCTCTAAGCGGGCCTTTTTGGCAAATAATTCCTTTTCAGGAGAGCACTACACCTTCTGGTGTGTGCCCCTTCTGAGTGGGATGTAACAAAGCTGGAAGTTACAGCTCACCTCATGAAGCTCACTGCAAACAGGGATGAGTTTAGTTAGAGAAATAACTACGTTTTGAACTATCCTAATAATGAGAATGTATGAGGGAAATAGAAAGCCTGTCTAGAGTACAGGCAGGGGTTGGGTGGGGAGGAGGGAGATTTTGGACATTGGTGATGGGAATGTTGCACTGGTGATGGGTGGTGTTTTTACATGAATGAAACCCAAATACAATCATGTATGTAATAAATTTGGTTAATAAAAAAAGATATGAATAAAGGCAAAAATACCTTGAAATGATATAGAAGAAGTTCCTTCTTTTTTTCTGTGTATATTTTTGGTATTATAGATAAATGTAGCAACAATGGATTAAATAAGTGTTAGTTATTCATATATAATGTGGCAAAATTCTGGCTACAGTGATAGTACAATAGGTAGGGCACCTGCCTTGCATATGGCCAACTCAGGTTTGATCTTCAACCCCAGTGTTTCACATGATCTCCTGAGCCCTTCTAGTAGGACCCACATTTGATCCTCAAGCATCCTACATGATGCCCTGAGCCCAGCCAGCCAGAGTGATCCCTAAATGCAGAAACAGGGAGTAAGCCCTGAGCACAACTACATAAGGTCCCTCTCACAAGAAGTAAAAAAATACTTTAGCACACAACAAATTGCTGAAGAACTTAATGACACATATATTTTCTAATCTATAACTCTGAATATTATATAAATTTTAAGTGACAAAACATTTAAAGATATTAACATAAAAACAAAATCTTTATACCATGTAAGGCCATGTTTTAATTAATAATACTATTTTAATATAAATCAATACAATGACTATATTGAGAATAAATATTAGATTTGAGAATTTTAAGTACACAATAAAAACAAGAACAATTCATCATTCTCAGATCTAAGTAAATAAATACAGGATTATCCACATAGTGATAAAATCTAAAATCTAAAATGTGTATCCAATTTTGTATTTGTCTTGAGTCAAGCTAACCCATCAACAACAAATAACATCTTATACTCATCATTCAGAAATATTGTTATTTTTATTCCTAAGTTTTTTCATCTCTGATTGTGTTTCTATTTACTGAGAATAAAATGTACCAGTATAGTATATATGAATATAAATAGTGATCAATATCTCACTTATGAAAAAGTGCATTATAATTTTCAGTGCCTTCTAAAATCTTACTGTGTAAAGAGTTTTTAATTTACTTTATAATTTGTGTGCAGATTTTAGTACAATTGTAAACAAACTTTATCAAATACATATTTTATTAATAAAATATTGCTTAGATACAGAATTTTCCATTTTGAATTTTAGACAATTTACTTATTATGTTAAATCATATTCTCTTTCCTGCAGTACACAAAGATTTTATAAATAAATGTATTTAAATTAAATGTATAATTTTTAAAATTATTTGTTTAAAATAAATGTATAATTTCTTTCCAAATGAATACAAATTAACAAAATAAAATTTCTTATGAAGAAAGTGCTTTTCAATGATTAAATTAAGAGTTTAAATAATTTATTGATTCAGCTACCTATCATCAACTCGATTTTATTTTAATAATATACTTTTTAGGATGCTTTATGATAAAAATAAAGGTGAAAGAACATGGTTGCCTCTATATCATAAATGGTGTATAGGTTTAAAACTAGAGTTTTTCTGGTTGTATTGACATTTTTTGCCTGAATTTTGCCTCCTAGCAGTGCTCTGAAGCATCTCCTGTGATATTCAGCCTATATCTTTGAAGTTCATTGTGCAAACCCAAGAATACTGTGATGTCAAGGGGTGTTCATGCCCTGTGTCTTCAGGGATTATGTATTGGGCTAACCTGGTGGTGCTTAGGATGCCTTCAATTCTGCATCCAACAATGCTCAGGGAACTACATGGTCCCTGAAATAACCTGGGGTCACCTATAAGCAAGATCTGTACCCTCTCTCTAGTTAGTTTCTGGTTTTAAATGTTTATTTGTTATGAAAAATGATGTGTATTTTAATTAATTGATGTATCATTGGTTTACAAACCTTATAAAAATTTTAGAAATACTGCCTTCCACTTTTATGTATGAATCTGAATCTAGTGGTAACAGGAAAATGCCTTCTCTCTTTTTTCCACCACATTACTTATCCTTTCCTTCTGTTAATCAACAGAAGTTTCACAAAGTCTGAGTAGTATTCCTCCTTTTCCCAGTTTAGATGTTTTGGTTCTTTAGGGTTCATCTGAGAATGATGCCCCTAAATTAAAGAATAAGGAGAACAACAAATTTTCTCTCCCAAAATAACAGAAATTTGAAATTGCTATAATAAAAGTAATGTTTCAATGATATATAAACAGAAAGATTTGTAAGAAATTAGAAGCATTTCAAGCACATATCAATATGTGTGTTGTGGAGAATAAAACATGTAAATTCACAGAGATGGAGAGATCTTACAGCAGAGAAGATTTTTCTTTGCATGCACCAACATTGTTTGGTCTGGGCAGTAAAAGTCTGACCACTGCCAGGAGTGACCCCTGAGGGTAGAATTAGGATTAAGCCCTTGACATCACCAGTTGTATATAACCCCTTAAAGAAAAAATCTTATAAAAGCACTGCATGTCAATCTAAATACTTTATAGTCCCATTAATGAAAACATAAATTTTAAAATCCCTTTGTTTGAAATGGAAGTGCAAAATTTTGTAATATAGCTTTTCAATATTAATTTTATTGAGAAGGCCTCACAGGGTTTATGACAATACATTTATAAATAATTGTATATATTGATAATGAAAAATGGCATCCTAACTTCTTAGCATATTTTATTGAGTATAAGTGGCTTATATTTTAATATTTACAACAATTTTTTGTTGAAGAGTGGACATCATGTCTTGTTACAACCAATCACGATTGGAAGTGACAGAAACCATGGTTAATTTCACTACAAGTGGTTTTCTTCTATTGGGGTTTTCCACCAAGTCTGAGCTGGAAGTGTTTTATGCCTCTTTATTCTTGGTCTTCTACTTGTTGGCTTTAACTGGCAACATCCTCATCATCACCACCACTTCCATGGATGACAATCTCAACTCCCCCGTACTTCTTCCTGAAGCATCTGTCATTTTTGGATCTCTCCTATATTTCTGTGACTGTACCAAAATTCATTTACAATTCTTTCACTCATAGAAGAAACATTTCCCTCTGGGAATGTGCATTACAATGCTTTGCTTTCTTAGTCTGTGGTTCTGCTGAACTGCCCTTACTAATGGTGATGTCCTATGAGCGTTATGTGGCCATCTGCCTTCCATTGCGCTATGACATCATCATGGATGCCAGAACCTGTATCCATGGAGTCGTTGGAGCCTGGGTCAGTGGGACAATCTCTGGAATAATGCACACAGCAGCTACTTTCTCCATTCGCTTCTGTGGCCCCCGTATTATCCACCAGTTCTTCTGTGATGTCCCCAGATCCTGAAACTCTCCTGTTCCAATGAGTATATCAATGATGTTTATGTCACTATATTCCTATCTTTGTTCTGATTTCTTTGTTTCATCTTTATTGGATTCTCCTACGTGCACATATTTTCCTCTGAACTGAGAATGCCATCTGCGGAGGGCAGAGCCAAGGTCTTTTCCACTTGCCTGCCCCACCTCGTTGTTGTCACATTATTTATTTCTACTGGAACCTTTGAGTTTTTGAAGCCCCATTCAGACACTCCAACAGCGCTAGACATTTTACTCACTATTCTGTACACAGTCATTCCTCCGACGTTCAATCCAGTGATCTACAGCCTGAGAAATAAAGTCATCAAAACAGCTCTAAGAAAGGTGTTTCAAAGAAGAAAATCATACTTCTTTGTTTGAGACCCATCTGTTTATTTTTGATTGGGAGACTGATTCAAAACAGATTCGGCAATACTTTAGCCACACAAGAATTTAAATGAAAACAAAGATGTGATTATATGGATGAATAATTGTTTTATGAGAAAGGTAACTTATCTATATGATGTATGCTATTTGAATAATAAACTTATTAAAAATTTCCTACTTAATTTGTACTCTTGTTTAGTTTGGGAGTCAAACCTGGTAGCTTACCTCTGTGATCAAGGGCCATGCTTAGCTATGGTCAAGGGGCCGTATGTGATTCTGGAGATCTAACCTGCAAGCCACGCAACTAACCCATTGTTCTGTTTATCTCTTTGGATCTGCCCAGGACTTTTTTTGTTTGGTTTGGTTTGGTTTGGTATTGGTCTTGGTTTCTGGGTCACACCTGGCTGTACTCAGGGGTTACTCCTGGCTCTATGCTCAGAAAGCACTCCCGGCAGGCTTGGGGGACCATATGGGATGCCAGGATTCGAACCACCAACCTTCTGCACGCAAGGCAAACGCCTTAGCTCCTTGCTATCTCTCTGGCCCCTGCTCAGGACTTTTTAAAGGCAGTGATTTAAAATTTCACCTTGTGAAGCAGTAAAATTTCCTTAATTTTTACTAAGTCATAAGTATTTTACCTATTGTTTCTTCTAGGAAATGTATATCTTTGACTATAAGGTTGTCTTCTCATGTTTCTCAGGTCCTAACTTTTGGATTTTACCTAATATTCAATACTTTATAATAAAATCTTGGCAATATTTATTATAAGTCTTGGTTCAATACATGTTGGCCATTTTGTGGGCATTGATATTGATTTGTGGGCTTCTATATTTGAAGTTACTGTGCAAGAATATTGTTATGCCATTTTCTTTTTCTCTTGTGTACTGTATTACTTTGCTATTCGTGAGAAAGAAACAGTTAAAGGATCATTTCTGGGAGACTGAAAGGAAAATATTTAAAGTGGTAAAGAATAAAATGAAGAAGCAATAATAATATAGATAAATATATTATTTAGAGTCACATTCTTTGAAAAGAATATTCAGTAAAATTTAAAAATATTGGGTCCAGAGAGATAGCACAGCGGCGTTTGCCTTGCAAGCAGCCGATCCAGGACCAAAGGTGATTGGTTCGAATCCCGGTGTCCCATATGGTCCCCCGTGCCTGCCAGGAGCTATTTCTGAGCAGACAGCCAGAAGTAACCCCTGAGCAACGCCAGGTGTGTCCCAAAAACCAAAAAAAAATTTTTTAAATATTTATTACATAAAGATAGTGTTATATTATAGTGGAAAACACAATTAATGGATTCATTAGCAGGTAAATAAGGAAAAATAAAATATGTGTAATTAAAAAGTCATGAGAAAGAGAATTAGTTACAAACATAAAAGAAAGATGTAAAAGTTGCCTACTTAGGGTTTCCCAAAGATTTATTGTATTAATTTCCCCATGCTTTGATGAATTAGGTAAAAGAAAATATTCACTAGTAATGTAGTCTCATTCAGAATTAGTTTCAGTTTGAAGATGCAAAAACATGAAAGTAGAATTATAAATGTGAAAGTTTAACATTTCTGGTAATGTTTTATTGTTTATCCTTTGCATTTGATAGTCACTATAAAATAATTTTGACAACCTATGTGAGGGAGGCTCTTGTTTTATCTGTTCATAGAAATATACAACTTAATTAGTAACTGGATAAACTGAGAAATATATGCTTCTTCTATGAATTTTAGTAGCGTCATTGTTGGAATCAGATTATGATGTAGGTATGGGGGTGTTTAATACATTGAAATAAATGATAATATTTTATTAGCTTGCTAATGAACTAGCCTCAAATCTATTTTTGTTCTGATTTCATATCACTTTCCTAATAACCTTCCAGATTCTCTTGGATGCTCTTATGTTTTCTATCTTTGTTGCAAAATTAAGACCATTTTTCAGCTTTCAAAACACATCTATTGAGGTTTTTTTTTGTTTATTGTTGGGCCATACCTGACAGTACTCAGGGGCTACTCCTGGCTCTATGTTCAGAAATTGTTCCTTGCAGGCTAGGGGGACCGTATTAAATGCTGTGGATTATACCAGTATCAGCCAGGGAAAAAGGCAAATGCCCTATCGCTGTGCTATCACTCCAGTTCCATGTACTAAGCTTTTTACTGGAATTCCTGGAAGCTTGAGATCAAGTAGATTATTGAGTTCTTATTGTACTCTTTCATATTATTTGTCTTTGGATTTTTTCTCATCAATAATATAGTTTCCAGTATGATGGATAGTATTTTCTATACCTGTTTTTGTGTACTATTCTATATGTTTGATGTTATTCTGAATTGTAACTAGACAATAATGGTCTGCTTTAATGTATTTGGAAATACAATAAAATGCTCCTCTGTTGACCTGATACTTAATGACTTTGCTTATTTTATTGTGTTTAGAAGTTATCATGGAACTTTATAGGCTCTTTAAATTTTCTACATTTGTTTTTTGTAAGTAAAGGGTCTTATTTTTTCAATTCCAGTTTTTAAAAATTTGTTTAATTTTAATTTCCAGAACATCTAGATCAAAATTCAAGTAAAGTACCTTTTTATATTTTTTAATTAATTTTGATTTGGGGCCCAAAAAATCCAATTTGTGTAGTGCTGAGGGATCACTCTTGGTGGGACTATGTGGTTTTCAGTACTGAATGGTAAGTTTCATGCACTTTAGTTCCACTGTTTAGTTCTACAACAGTGTGTGGAAGGAGTATTCTTTCTCTACCATTTCACTCCACTAATGTTCCAATTCCCAAACCCATTGAATCATTCACAGGGGAAAACTTCCTACTCAAGACAGGATCTTGGTTTCTATTGTCCTTTGGCATTTGTCCCCTGTGCTAAAGTATCTTACACCAAGAACTTGTCCAAAGTCTTTTCTAATTGCAATATTTGAATCACAATTAATTGATGTAAAAAAAATGATGGTACATTTGAAAATGTCTGGAAAAATTAGCCTAGTTGTTGGTGGAATGGAATGAATTAAGGACTCTCAATCATTGTTGGTGGGAATGCCCACTTGTTCAGCCTCTGTGAATAATAGTTCAGAGACTTCTAGAAAAAATTCTGAAGAGGGTTTCCATACACCCTACAACTTTACTTCTTGATAACTACAAGCGCACAAAAAATTACCTTGAAAAACAGACAGGCCCACCTAAGCTCATTGCAGCCTTTAGTATTATAGTTAGATTATGGAAACACCCAAAGGTACAATACACGAGCATCATGATGATGTAGTACATATAATTAGTGCAATATTTTGCAGTAATGAGAAGAAATGAAATCTTGTAGTTTGCTGCAATATAGTTAAAATGAGGAAATATTAAATAAAATTAATCAGGGACCGGCGAGGTGGCGCTAGAGGTAAGGTGTCTGCCTTGCAAGCGCTAGCCAAGGAACAACCGCGGTTGAATCCCCTGGCATCCCATATGGTCCCTACAAGCCAGGGGCAATTTCTGAGCACTTAGCCAGGAGTAACTCCTGAGCATCAAATGGGTGCGGCCTGAAAAACCAAAATAAAATAAAATAAAATTAATCAAAGACAAACACTTGAATGAACTCACTTATTTCAGGTCTTCTGGTGCTAGAGCTGAATTCCAAGTCACACACATGCAAGGTATCATTTGTGTGTGTATTTGTGTGTGTGTGTGTGTGTGTGTGTGTGTGTGTGTGCGCGCGCGCGCATATATACAAAGAAACAATAGGCTTGTGCTCAGGGCTTTCTCTTGGGTCTTTGTACGGGGACTGTTTCTGACAGAGCTTGAAAGAGCAGTTTTGGTATGCCAGGAAACCCAGTTTGACCAAATGCAAGGCAAGCAACTTGATCATTTTCTTTTGATTTATGGCCACATCAAACTGTGCTCAGGATTTAATTCTGGCATTGTACTCAAGGATCTCTGGGGAACTACAGAGGGTGTAAGGATAGAACCTGGGTAAGTGGCATGCAAAACAAGTTCTCTACCCACTATATTATTTCTCCAGCTCCAAGCCTTGTTTTTATTTTTTCAATGGCTATTTGTTCCTTTTCTAATCTAAGTTAAATTTTATTATTATATAATAGTATTAAATAGCAATTTTTTTATTGGTATCAATGCTTAGTATTTAGACCATTTTTATTAAGGGAATATATATACATATATACCAGACATTTTAATAAGATCAAATTCGAGGTTAAATTGCTTTTAAAGTATTTATATAAATAGGTTACTTTTAAGTCTTTTGTCGGATATTTTGAATTTCAAATACAAATAATGAAAATTTTCAATTATTTGATCCAATAAATGTAAAATAAGTTATATATCTCATTAACTAGGAGTTATTTTTAAATTAATGCAAACAACAATTACTCTATAAGAAAATTCAGTGTAATAATCTGCAAGATTTGACACCAGTTTATTTGTAAAGAATTCCAAATACCCAAAACACCCATGAACTTTGTTTTGGCCAAAGGGAGCTAATAGCCTAATCTCAAGTGGCCAAAGAAGATTGAAATTGAGTCATCTTTTTTTTTTCTCTCCACCTACCACAGTTTTTAGTCAATGGCAACATTCAACTTGTCCTCTAAATAGCAACTGCTGACACTTCATCTTGTCTTTATGTTGAGAGAAGTAAATCTTTGATGTTGTTGGGTAAGTTTCCATTCGTTCCAGAAAGATGGAATATGCTGAGTAATGGAATGTCTGTAAATTGCAGGGTTTTGGGTGGATAAGATAAAACCAGTCCTTTTACTAATTTACATTTGAATAAAACAAAATTTTCTTCACACAGTCATTGTGAAAATGGTTTAATATTCCTTATACTATTATGATGATTGATTTTTATAGAATATATTTATGAAGAAATTTAAATACTTTCCATGTCAGACCCATTAATAAATTGCTCAAGTATGGCAAACAAAATTTTTGATTTTTGGGCCACATATGATGATGATCTGGGGTTAATCCTAGTTCTGTACTCAGAAATCATCCTGGTCATGCTCAGATAACCAAATGCAATGACAATGA
This sequence comes from Suncus etruscus, assembly GCF_024139225.1. Taxonomy (NCBI): domain Eukaryota; kingdom Metazoa; phylum Chordata; class Mammalia; order Eulipotyphla; family Soricidae; genus Suncus; species Suncus etruscus. The sequence goes on from NC_064865.1 coordinate 58,019,048, forward strand.
CAAAGCCTGATTTGTGGAGTGATGGAAAGTGCCTACTTCCCTGTACTATTTTACTAGCACTTTGATAAATAAATCTTTAAATTATAGTGGAATTATAACTATGCTTATATTATATATTTACAACATGATATATGCTTATATTATGTATATAAACATATTTGTATGCTTTATATTTTACTGTGCTGGACCTTATGTGTCAAGATATTCAGTGAATCTCTAAATTACACCATTATACCATGGAGCAAATACTTTTGTGAGAGAAAATAATCTTTCTTTCCATATTTACAATGCAAGGCAAAGAGCAACCATTATAATTGCAAGAGTAAATTGAGAAACCAAGTTTCCTTTTCTGCTAGTGATTCTAAATGTTTAATTATAGGAGGATAAAGTTCAGTCTTGGCATGACCGATACCCTGAACTCCCCTTGAAACGTCCCTTGAATCCAGAATGATTTGAATCCCCCAAATAGTGCCAGGTTTTATTCCCAAATAAACAAAATTCCGAGAGCAAATTTAATAAACTGCTGTAATGTATATGTGAAAGGTTCATATCTAGAGACTTATAAATTACAACACATGATTAAATTTTGGTTATAAGACTTTAAAATTGTAGGATTATAACTCCACTATCTAACTTCTGCCTGTATAAGCATCAATACTCCTCATCCCGAACACCAATGTCATCACAGTCAAAAGGACAATTTACTCTCATCTCCCTCACTCCTCTCCATTCCCTTAGTAAACACACAATGTTTTCTGGGTCTAAGAATTAGCTTTGTGGGTTTTATTTATTTTTTATTTTGCTTTTTTGGGGGGCTATTCTGGCTTTGCTCATGACAGGTTCCTAGATTTTTGCTCAGTTCTCACTCCCAGGGAACCAGGGTCTGCCATGAGCAAGACAAATGATTGGATCTCTATGATGTTTCTCTGGCCCACTTAGTGCTTGGGCCCATTAAGTTGGCTTGAATATTCATATTTTTTAGTGTAAAGCCATCTTGAAATTTTCTTTTCCTTTACTTAAAAATATTAAGAGAAGAAAAAATAATTAGGAAAATTTTTCACTTAGAAAGGACAAAATTATAAAGCAACCATGGTAATCCAATGTGGTTGTAGTGATATACAAGATAATAAGAGAATGAATACATTAATCAGAAACATATTAATGAATGGCGTGCTGTGTTGAATAGAATTTTATGATAGAGGTTCATTTTATATAAACTCAAAGCTAACATGCACTTTCCTGTTATTTATATGTGCCCTTTTTCTTTTTTAAATTGATGCGGTAATGCTAAATTTTGTAACCTCCACAGTCAGCATTTCTTTCTTTCACAAAGTGATCAAATTATTCAACAGATTTTTATATATGTATAATATATATTAGATATAGTGAGAAATTTGTGATAGTGATTTCTAGCCAAAATTTCTAAGGACAAGCGCATAGATTGATAGGGTACAAAATTGTCCTCTTAAGATATTTCACGTTCTTTTGCAGAAGCAAAACTTGGAAAGGAAGAAGGACTATGACTAATTTTACCATGAGTGGATTTCTTCTCCTGGGATTTCCTGTCAGTGCTGAGCTAGAAATATTCTATGCATCTTTGTTCTTAGTCTTCTATGTGTTGGCTTTAACTGGCAACTTCCTCATTATCACCACCATTACCATGGATGACAGTCTCAACTCCCCCATGTACTTCTTCCTGAAGCATCTCTCCTTCTTGGACCTCTGCTATATTTCTGTGACTGTACCAAAATTTATTTATAACTCTTTCATGCAAAGTGGAAACATTTCCTTCTGGGAATGCGTATTCCAGAGCTTTGCTTTTATTGCCTTTGCTCTCGCTGAGCTGGGTATGCTCACTGTGATGTCCTATGACCGCTACGTGGCCATCTGCCTTCCACTGCGCTATGACATCATCATGAATGTCAGAGCCTGTGTCCATGGTGTCGTTGGTGTCTGGGTCAGTGGAACCATTTCTGGAGTCATGCATGCAGCAGCGACATTCTCCATCCACTTCTGTGGCCCCAGGATCATCCATCAGTTCTTCTGTGACATCCCCCAGATTCTGAAACTTTCCTGCTCCAATGAGTATATTGGTGATGTTGCTGTCACTATTTTCCTCTCTTTTCTGGCATTTCTCTGTGTCATCTTTATTGGCTTCTCCTACATACACATATTTTCCTCTGTGTTGAGGATGCCTTCAGCGGAGGGCAGAGCCAAGGCCTTTTCCACCTGCCTCCCCCACCTCACTGTGGTCTTATTATTTATTTCTACAGCTTCCTTTGAGTATTTAAAACCTCATTCTGATTCTCCAACTGCTTTGGACATTTTGCTCACTATTATGTATACAGTAGTTCCCCCAACATTCAATCCACTCATCTACAGCCTGAGAAATAAAGCCATCAAGTCAGCTCTCGGTAATGTTTTTAAAAGAAATAAATGTCTCTTCTGTTGAAGTACTTAAAATCATTCTCATTTGAGAGAGAAGTTTAAAATATTGGTTAATATCAAGATACAAATTAATAAATTAAAGTGAAATAGAAATGGTTAAAGTAATATTTTAAAGCTTGAGAAATCTTTTTATTAATGTGTTCCTTGAGTATAAAAATGTACAAACATGAGTATGTATCATTACTCGTGTGAATTTTGTTTTTTTGGAGCCTCTTTTGATGTTTACTCCCAGGGGGATAAAGGGGGATCGTGCAGAGTTGGGGGTCAAAATTGAGATAGACTCCACACAATGTAAATATTTAAGCCCTGTATCTCTAATCTTCTATGTTGTAAATATTTTAGCATACATATTATTCTCCCAAAGTTGTTGTAAATTAATGAAAATTGTCATTATGTATAATAATTTAGGTTAAATGTGGAGAGATAGAACAAGAGGTGAAATGGCTCCCATGTACAGGCCTGTTCATAAATTTAATTTCTTTTTTGGGGATGGGGGTTTTCGGTCACACCCATTTGATGCTCAGGGTTTACTCCTGGCTGAGCGCTCAGAAATTGCTCCTGGCTTGGGGGGACCATATGGGACGTTGGGGGATCAAATAGTGGTCCTTCCTTGGCTAGCGCTTGCAAGGCAGACACCTTACCTCTAGAACCACCTCACCATCCCCCCTAAATTTAATTTCTATCATAGAATTATATGATCTCTTAGTATTTCCAGTACTGCTCTCTGGCCACAAAGTCCTGAGCATTTCAGTTGTGATACCAAACCACCTCCCCTCAAAAAAAATTTTTTTAGGTTTATTTTGTTTCCCCAATCAGTTTCCTAAAAGAAGGATAAAATAAGTAAATATAGGATTTTTTGGTTATTTTTATACTTACACTAATTTGCATGATATCTAAGAATGAATTATCAAGTACTAATTCTCATTGTTATTAATATTTTTAATTTCAGATTTATTAAACCCTTAGGAATCCAATAGATATGATGAAATCACTCTGAAAATGTCTCATTATACTTTTATTCCTCCTATGATGTACTAGATTAGTTTTTCTTATGAGATTGATAACTGAAAAATGTGTGACCACAGCTGAAATGCACATTTACATGATAAAATAAATATACTTTTTAATAATATAAAAGGAAAGTAGTTTAAGGAGCCATAATAAAATAGATCATTTTAAGCTAAAATAATTTATATAATCGTATTTTGTGATTGAAACAGAAAATTTAGTGAATAGATTCAGCAGCAGACATAAGTAAATTTGATAATATGATTTAAATTTTGAAAATCTGGTTCTTCATAGTCAGAAAAGTTGCATTATAAAAATTATGGAAATTAAAAAGGTATGGAAATAATAAAAGAAAAAGTCATGAATCTGGAAAGGTCTGAAGAGAGTCAGGCATTACTATTAATATTACTCTCAGGGGTCTCAAACTCACGGACCGTGGGCCACAAACGGCCCACCATACAACATTTTGTGGCCCTGCCCTAGAGGAATCTTTTTTGTTTTGTTTTGTTTTAGTTGTTTGGGTCACATCCCCCAATGTTCAAGGCTTACTACTGACTTTGCATTCAAGGATCACCCCGAATTTGCCTCCTGTGGCCTCCAGGTAAATTGAGTTTGAGACCCCTGCATCACCCTGGTGAGGGTTGCTGGTCCCCTTTTGACTTTAGTATAGGTGTCATTCTCCTTGACCTTAACAAATATAAGTAGTTGATATAATTTTTTGGATAACTGAAAGAATGCTAGAAATTTTGACTTCCTCCTTATTGAATCAAATCTCTTTACCTTATATACTGCTGCTAGTTCTTAATGCAGGAAAATGTAGATCTGGTATTTATGGTTTGCCTTATTAAATGGCTTATGTCAAGTGGTAAAGCTATTCTGTGATTATTTTATGGTCATTTCGTTAATTCTTGGAAGACAACATGTTTTATTTTCCCTTTGTTTTAACCTGTTCTACTTGCATCAAGGGTTCAATATTCTAAATATGTATGCTTTATTTTCTAAATTCTGATTTTATCAGCGAACATATTGACTTCTAGCTTACCCATGTCCTCAGAATACCATTGGTCTTTTTTTTTTTTTTTTTTTTTGCCATTTAATAGAGATTTCTCTCCAAATTCAGGAACACAGAGATATGTACCACACAGAGAGGATTAACAGGAAATATGTGCATGTCTCTTTTGTTCATCCCAGTGGCATTCACGATTAGCTTACATTTGTGAAAAAATAACCAAAAGTGGACATTTTACTATGATTGTGATTAAAGTTAATATAGTTCTGTATTTTAACTATGGGCTATCTTGTAGCACTGCATTTATATATGGCATTTATAGCTTTATTGGCCAAACTCCAAGATTTCTTTTATGTATAACATCAATTAGTTTAAACCTATTCCATTTATTTTTATGAAATGAAGGTATTTTTTATTATGGAAGTGAAAAGAAAATATATTCAAGAGAGAATTCCTACTTCTGACAGGGAGGAAGGAAACCAACAAGAAGTAAAATAGTGGATGTATACATAAGGGTGTGTATATAATTATAAGATAAATTTACTTTAAATGACTATCATATCCTCATTCAGAGTAAAATTTGATTTGGATAGATAGGGTAGGTCACACCCTATCTTTACCCAAAACAAAGGCATTGCCCCAATTTCCTGTTTCTTTTCACCAAGCACTTCTATTTGTAAAAGACCACTTGGTAGGTACTTTTGTCTTTCGCTTGACCTTCCCTCTTCTTGGTTGGTTAACAAAGAGGTTTTGATTTGGCTTGGTGTGCAGAGACTTCAAGGTGAGAAACCAAGCAACTCCATGCTTCTCTTTTGATTGGATTTACTTATTAATTCTTCATGGCTAGCTTGCTTTAAACTTGTTCACCCATAGTTGGAAATATGGTGCATGGGTTGATTTCACAGCTGGTGCTCGAACAGGGATCTAGGAACCTGAGAAGATCCCAACTATGATGAATGACATGATCATCTGATGGATAATCACCATGATGGCATCCTTGAGCAGAACTGAATGTGCTTTGCCTTTCGCTGGAACATTGGTACATGTCCCACACTTCTGAACAGCTTCCTGTTGCTCTGGTCCATCTACTAGCATTTCTCACACTGGACTGTACATGCTAGTCTCCCTACAGATTATCCTATGCACAGGCCCCTAGAGGGAAGGGTGCCTTCCAAGTGGTGATGAACTCTCCATCTAATGGCCAATGCTCACTGCTCACTGCTATTCTTCTACAATAGCTGCTTTGTGGGAGGATCTCAACCCCACAACCTGCAGCAGGTTATCAAGATCACTGATGGGGTAGAAGCCAAAAAGAAAGCCCCATTAAAGGGGGAACCAAAAGCAGAGATGTGTGAATGCTCCCACTCAGATTCCAGCTCAGGTATCAAGGCCTTTCCATACCAGGCAACCACAGTAGCCTACCATAGAAGGTATAAATAGAGAATCCAAGCCCAGATGAAGCCCAACTGAAGAGAAGCTCTTACAAAATCTCCCTAACTTCCAAAAAATCAACATGTTTCTAAGTTAATCTCTTGACCTATTTGCATCTGTCACAATGTCACTGGTTAAAATGTGTGTTGTGTTTACCTGTATAGATCCTAACAGCTACGCTTTAGTTCTATGTCCCACTGTAGCTATGTGTCCCAATTCTAGCAGTTTAATATTAGTTTGCACTCTCCTGGGGACATGTGTAATGTTGTTATATTTTTAATGGTTCTCAGCAATCCTATTGCTGTGATGGTTGATTATGTATATTATTTAAAAATTTATTGTCAACTTATGTATGCTGTGATGGTTGATTTATGTATATTATTTAGAAATTTATTGTCAACTTATGTATGCAAAAATGTATCTTTGTCTACAGAAGTCTATAGAAAAAGAAACTTGGATACTATAGACTTTTATTAAGTGCTCATTATAAGAATGTTATTGCAAGCTTATTTTCAAACTATATATATATATACATATCCATATATATCTGCAGAAATGTTTATATGATTTTGTTTAGAAAATATTATGGAAAAGAAAATTGGATACTATAGACTCGTATTACACTGCTCAATGTAGAATGTTTAAGAACTTGTTTTCAAATTAAGTATATCTGCAGAAAGGTTCTAATGTTTATGTTCAGAAATGTCTATGAAAAAATTTTGTGATATGTATAATACAAGGAGATAGAAAAAGCTGATTGTTTTGAGAATGATATATGTCCAATTTAACCCAAGATACTTTTTTTACAGCCTACCAGCAGTTATTCTTAGGAATTAAAAAATTTCCTCACTACCTTATTTACTGCTAAAGGATTTTTAATTTTTATTTCCCCAACTTTTGCTTGCCTATGCAAAGTAATAGGCACTTTGGGGATTTATTTTACATAGGTGGCAACATAATAAAACTTATGCAGCTCTTCTCAGACTTTTTTTTTGTAACAGAAAGGCAGGTTATACCCTACCTTTACCCCAAACAAAGGTGTTTCACAACTTCTTTTTTCTTTTTCCAAGCCCTTTGAATTGTAAAAGTCCACCTGGATAGGTTCATTTGTCTCTCACTTGACCCTCCCCCGCCTGGTTGGCTAATAAAAAAGTTTTAGTTTGGCTTGGGACACAGAGAGAGACCACAAGGGAAAAGCCAACCCAATTCCATGATTCTTTCTTAACTGGCTTGATTTCTTAATTCTTCGTGGCTACCCTGCTTCAGACCCCTTCACCCAAGATTGAAAATATGGGGTGATTTCACATGGGTATAAAAAATAGGTGATATTTACTTATCTGGTAAATATCTATTAGTATTTTCTCTTATTTATATAATAACATTAGCAATAAAATAATACAAAGATGTTTAAATAATGTTCATTCACTCAGTTTATTGTTTAAACTGTCTTTCTTGCTGTGTATACTAAATTTAATCACAAATTTCAATGTTTTTCAATTATTTTATTTAAGGAACATGAAAAATGCAAATCTAATATTACTAAATATAGATAAAATCATTATACCAAACAAAGGACAGCCTTGTTTAAAAAAATAACTTACTCATTTATGTATTATTCCAGCTAATCTGTCTTATTTCTTTATACTCTTCTTTCTCTTCCAATTATATTGTTACATATTTACATATTTTATATCATATTGTTCATATATTATATTCTACTTAAAAGAAAAATCATAATGTAGTTATGATCTTAAAAGTGCTTTACGGGGCCTGAGTGGTGGCACAAGCTGTAAGGCTTCTGCCTTACATCCTAGCCTAGGACAAACAACAGTTCAATCCCCAGCATTCCATATGGTCCCCCAAGCCAGGAGCAATTTCCAAGCACATAACCAGGAGCAACCCTTGAGCATCACCGGGTGTGGCTGAAAAAAAATTAAAAAAAAGTGCTTTACATGAATAATTTTTAAAACCTCATAAATAATATTATATAAATAATCTTTTGCTATTTTTAGGTTTTCATAATTTATGCTACCAATTTTCAATAAATAGTTTTCTTAAGTCCTGATTTTAATTGATTAAAGATATTAAATTATTAATTGACTTGGTTTAAGTATTAAACTGACTACCTCTAATTTTGTGGGTTATTTTAATTCACAAGTTTTAACATAATTCTTAAACATATTTTTTTTTTTATTTTTGGTTTTGATTTTGGTTTTTGGGTCACACCTGGCAGTGCTCAGGGCTTTCTCCTGGCTCTATGCTCAGAAATCACTCCTGGCAAGCACAGGGGACCATATAGGATGCTGGGATTTGAATCACTGACCTTATGTATGCAAGGCAAACCCTTACCTCTATGCTATGTCTCTGGCCCCAATTCTTATGCATATTGATATCTTTTTCAATAAAATACTTGCACTTATCTTTTTGACTTTATTAGTTAGTTGAGAATTAAATGGTATATATTTCTCTAAGATTTTGTCAAACCAAAAGTTCATGCAATTGACTATTTCAAGTGTAGTGTCATGCATTTACTTTTAACAATGAACTGGCAAATATGTGCTTATCATTTTTGATCATGAAACTGTAATATGTCATTTATGTACAATATTATCTTAAAATACTTGTGCTTGCATTTAATTAGAAGTGTATAAGTGTCACTAATATAATTTAAATTGTATTTTTAATGAATAAATATTTTATTTATTTTTCCTTGGGTTTGCATACTATATCTGCATAATCTCCATCACATCTCCTAAAACCTGTCCTTATAGTATCAAAATGATCCCTCTTCTCAATCAACCACTCCACCCCTTATCTTTTTTTTTTTTTGTTTGTTTTGCTTTGTTTTGGTTTTTGGGCCACACCCAGTAACGCTCAGGGGTTACTCCTGGCTATGTGCTCAGAAGTTGCTCCTGGCTTGGGGGACCATATGGGACACCGGGGGATCGAACCGCAGTCCGTCCAAGGCTAGCGCAGGCAAGGCAGGTACCTTACCTTTAGCGCCACCGCCGGGGCCCATCCACCCCTTATCTTAAATAAATACCATAGCTTCCAAATAGTTGAGTTAGTTTTGTATTTAGACACTTTATTTAGGTTTTCAATGTTTTACTGAGAGTGGAGCCATTAGTCACTGCATTTTATGTTAGAAAAAAATACCTAGTAAGGAGGGGCTGGAACCATACACAGTGGGCAAGAATCTTGCTGTGCATGTGGCTGACCTGAAAGTAACCCCAGAGAACTGCTGAGTGTGGCCCAAACCTCTTCTCCCCCAAAAGAAAGTGGAAAATAAAGGTTTCAGAAATTATCTTTTTATAATATCCAACAAAATTATATCTGCAATAATAAATTCAGTGTGGTCTATTGATGTATTAATGAAAGACTAATCAGATCACACATTCCTAGAATTACATGTAAACTTGAATGAGACATTAAACTTCCTTGCCACAGCAACTGTTTTAGAGGAAGCTGGAAACTGGTAGGCCTGCTGTGGAATGGTCTCAGCATGTCTAACTGAGACTAGATCTCAAAGAGAGATTGCTTCCCTGACAAAAAGTTGTGGAATATCTCAATCTTAGCTTAGTTGCAAATATTTATTTGGTCAAATACAAATCTCTCTTTTGCTGTCTTAAATATGTATATATTTGATCATTTACCTCTTTACCTGTAAAGAAAAACATATTAAAGCTGAAATAACTATCAGTTATTAAGTTAGTTAACAATTAGTTATTATAAAATGCCCTGTGATTTATTGCTCTACTAACCATCCTGTCCTTTCAAATAAAAAGAATGTTTGTTTTTGAACACATCTGATGCACAAGGGACTTCAGTGACTTGCTAATATTTTATCTCAGAAATAATATCCAAGTTTTGGCCTGAAAGTAACAATGTGTTGTTAAGAAAGCTTTTCCCAAGTGAATATTTGCCCCCTTTTAATTATGTTTGTCTTTTTAGTCAGACTTTGCCCTTTTTAAAACCTGTCCCATAGTTAGACTTTAGAGGAGATTTAGGAAGTTTGGTTATTTGGTGAAAGCCTTAAAATAAGAAGCATGCAAATTTTCTATTGAGAAGAGGTTTGTAGATTAAGCAGAATGTACTGACAGTTATGTTTTTACTTTGCACCCTTAAAGTTTGTTCTCCTAGACACATTTCAGAAGAGACATAAGAAATTTGATTATTTGTTGAAGCTCTGAAAGTAAAAGCCTGAGAACTTTCTATTATAAAGAAGTTTGTATATTAAGTAGAATGCATCAGAAGTTATCTAAACTTCTGTTATGAAGAGAGTATTTGTATAACTGCAGAAAAATAGATGTGTTTTTATATACCACAAAATTATAACTTGCAAAAATCTTGCTTAAATAGTTTGATGTAATCTTCAATAAATCCTATTCAGATTAACCCCCACTTGAGTGTGGTTTCTGTTTCTCATTCTCCAACTCCTGTGTACCATCCTTCCTGAGGGACCTTGAGAATTCCCTAGTATCTGGACCTAGCCATGGAGTGTATGATGCCTACCTCTGATGGTTCTGATTTATTGCTAAGGCAATTGGCTTTTGAAAATGTTAATTCTCATTGCCAATCCCTTATTTGCCCTAATTGTAAAATGGAGTTGCTCCAGGATTTTGTCAGAGCTTGCCTTGATACCTCAATTTATATTACCCAGGAGATAGCTTTGGATGCCACTCGCAAGGATCAGTTAGTGAAAGCAGAAATTGGTTCTTTGAAAAATAAACAAGTCTGATAGACCATTGGCAAAACTCTAAGAGAGAAACTTGATAACCTGAATTAGAAATGAAAAGGGGGAGATACATACAGATATTGCAAAGATTCAAAGGGTAGTCAAAGACTACTTTGAGAAACTCTATGCCACTAAACATGAGAACCTGGAAGAAATGGATAAATTCTTGGACTCTTATAATCTTCTACGGTTGAATAAGGAGGATGTAGTATATTGGAACACCCCCATCACTATTGAGAAAATTAAAATGGTAATCAAATATCTGCCCAAAAACAAAAGTCCAGGCCCAGATGGATTCACTAATAAATTCCTTCAAATCTTTTAAGAGGAACTACTACCAATTGTTGCCAGACTCTCTCATGAAGCGTAAAAAACTGGAACACTTCCAAATAGATTTTATGAGGCTAAAATCGCCTTGATACCAAAATCAGACAGAGATGCTGCCAAAAAAGAAAATTATAGACCAATATCACAGATGAATACAGATGCAAAGATCCTCAACAAAATCTTCTGAAATAGGATTCAATGCCTCATCAAGAAGGTCATTCACTCTGATCAAGTAGGTTTCATCCCAGGAATGCAAGGATGGTTTAATATCCGTAAATCCATCAACATAATACACAACATCAACCATAAGAAAAATAAAAACCACGTGATCATATCAATACAAATAGAAAAAGCATTTGATTACTTCCAACATGCATTCTTGATAAAAAAAAAATCTCAACAAGATGGGAGAAAAGGAACTTATCTCAGTATAGTTAAAGCCATCTACTACAAACCAATGGCAAATATTATCCTTAATGGAGAAAAACTTGAAAAGGGAAATCAGCCCCCCCCCCACCAACCTTGGCGGGTGTCCTGCCCCTTAAGGAAGTCGTCACTGCCTCGGCCCCACCTCTACCCCTACCTCACGAATCATTGGTGTTATCGTAGCGGAAGTCCAGCCCTCAAGGACTCTTCTTCCCCTCCCACTTCCCATCCTATATAAGGGGGTAACGAGGGACCCACGAGGTCTTTGATTCTGGTGGGAATTCATAGACCCTGACCATTCATAATGGTCAGTATTAAAAGCACTTTTTAAAGCATCTGCTGGAACTCATACGCCTCTTCATTTCTTTGCGCCGGGCAGCTAAAATTAGGACTTCCGGACCTTTCATTTTGGCGAGCCAGCCAGGAGTCCTCACTCATTCTGCCCGGCACAAAGCTATGAAAAGGTGTCTGGTGAGTTCTGATGTGTGTATGTGTGTGTGTGAGCACGCTTTGCTTCGTGTCTGTCTTAGTCTGAGATTATGTTGTATTCTGTGTCCAGTGGGAAGCTAGCTTTGTGGTGGCTTAAGCTCTTTACTCGATGTGGAAACCGAGTAGAAGCAGACTTTGTTTCATAGGGGGGTTAGAGTCCCCCCGGGTGACTAAGGAATCTTCCACCTGATGCGTTTCCAGGTGTGTGTGGTTCCCCATCTGATGCGTATACCAGATGGGCAAGAGGTTGACGAACTTTGGCTGCTTAGGTCACGACCCTGGTGGTACCCCAGGGGTTTAGTAAGAGCAGCTGGAAGACGTTCCGAGCTGCTGAAGAGGTTGTCTGTCTGTGATTTTTGGAGCTCAAGAACTTGGTCATTGGCATAGTTGTCTGTCTAGGATTTATTGTGGAATGCAGAGATTACTTGAACGCATTTTGCTTGGTTATTTGTGGCGCCACGCTGTCTGTTTGTCTGTCTGTTTCTTGTCTGTGTGTTCTATGTTTTTTTTTTTTTTTGGTCTGACCACGGGACGCAAGCCCGACCCCCTCTCAAGGGCCGACCCCTGGGGAAAGGGGCCGACCGCCGGTGAGCCCGCGTCTCCCTCGCCCGTCAGTCGTCCCAGCAGCGAAACGCGCAACCCCCGCCGCCCGCGGCGCGGCGAGAGGGCGCCCGAAACCCGCCTAACCCGCTCCCCACCCAACCAGGAAGCTGGCGCATGCAAGGTCCACACTAGGGACTTTGCGGGGGGTGTTGGAAATTGCAAATCCCAGATTTCTCAAATGGCCATCGGGAATAAATTTTCCTGGAGAATTTCTGAACTTTGCAATTCCCCAACTATCCTGCCATGCGTTCAGGCCAAAAAGAGCAACTGGCCGTTTTTTTTCTAGCCGAAAAAAAAAAAAAAAATGCTTTTTAACTCACCACGTGGTGAAGAAATTCACCACGCCCCAGGGCAAACTATTGTCCTCCCAGCTCCACCTGGCTGAGGAATGTAGGTCATTTACATATCAAAGAAAAATCTAGCAAATGGTTTGGAAGTCAAAAAAAAAATTTTTTTTAAGCATTTAAATTTCTAACTTAAAGGTTTCTTAAAAAATTAATAAGAAAATGTTGCAAATTACTGTTGTTATTTTTGTTTGTTTTTCGGTGCACGTGAAAATTTTTAGCAGCGAAACCACTGCAAAAAAATGAGTGGCGAAGCTTAAAAAAAAAAAAAAAGGAGGAAAAAGAGAAGAAGCCGAATGGTAGGGCGTTTGCCTTGCATGCAAAAAGGAAAGTGGTGTAAAAGAAATTAAAAATGTGTAATAAAAATGTGTATAATCAATCTAAATAATTATTAATATGTCTCTAGGTTAAAAAAATGTAAATGTTTTTAAGCATGTTCTACCAAAAGTAGTAAGTATTCATTCTTTCTGGTTTTCAACATTAATTTGTGTAACGTAAATTCCTGGTGTTTTCTGTTTAGAAAACTAAGTGAATTTCTATATTTAGAATTAAGCATAATTAAAATATTATTTTGCAATTTTTCATTATATGTTACCAAGAACATTAATATTTGTATCACAGGAGGTTTTATAAAATTGGTCATGGTTTTATTTAAAAATGTATAAAATGTTTCGTTGAAAAGAAAAAAATTCTAAAATTATCTAAGTAATTTAAGTAATATTTGCTTTTTCTCTTCTCCCAGAACCTTTTAGTACCATTTATGTCATGGCATCATGTTGCTTTGCACAGAATACAAGCAAATGGCTTTTCTCTCTGCATGGGGAGTAGTCCTCATGCAAACAGAAAATCAAAAAAAATTAGTAAGGGAACCCCAAAGCCCTCTTTCAGAGGAATAATTGGAGTTGAGGCGGTGTGACAAGCAGGCACCGGCGAGAAACTGAAATAAATGGCCTGAGTAAGGAAATTGAAGATTTTCCTAGAAGATTATCACAGCCTGTGGGCCCTGCTCTCTCCCTCAAGCTCAGAAGAGAATTCGAGGTCAGTCTCTTCCAAACCTGGAGAGGAGTGGAACAGACAAGTCACCTCTAAAAATTCCTGCAGAGGGTGAGATGCCCAGCCAGAAGAACCTCATGCTGAACCGACCAACTCATCAGCCAAACCTGAGTAACTGTGAAAAACCTGCAGTGTCCACAACCTATCCTCAAAAAAGCTCTGTAAGTAATGGGGGTGCCCCAGATGGAGATTTCTCCAACAGTGCTGTATATGTGCAAAGAAAAAAGCCAAGTTATTCAAATACCGGGTAAGGTACAAGGTAAAGGTGGAGAGAAAAACCATTTTTGGTAGCTAATTAAAATTCTAGTGGGCCTAACTTAAAACCCACTTCTTTAAAGTAACTCATGTAAAAATGCTCTTACTAGTTGTATTAAACCAAATCATAAATTGCAAATGCAAATGTTAGTCTAACTGAAGTAACTCAAAACTGTTTATTCATAATGCTATTATGCTTTGTTTTCTGTTAATTAATTTGTGCTATCATTACAGACAATAAGAACAGCTATGCCATTCAAGTTGTGCTATTTACTGCTCCAAGGCCTGAGTGGGTTAAGTAATATTCCCCTGTATAATTAATCTAATCCTTTTCAGGTGTTAAAACTGCAAAAGTGAACCAGTTAACTGCTCCTTTAGGGAAATATGAGATTTCACCCTATCTAAAGATTGAAACTGCAGTCCCCTGTCAGCCTGAAGTAGCTACAGAAGATTGATCTTCGACCACGTTCCCTCTAATAACTTCTAGGGTAATAAAATCTCTAAAGCAAAATGGTCATCAAAAAAAAAAAACTATAAGGGGAAAATAAAGGCCGCAGAAATTAATAAGCCAAGTTAACTACTAAGAATAACATTATGCCTATCTATCCCAGAGGTTAAAGCAGGTAGCAAAAATTATGCTTCTCTTGGTAATGTTAAAAAGTAAAACAGTCATTAATAAAAATAAAATTTCTTCATCTCTGTCTAACCCAGTGCAGGAAAGGCAACTGAAGTTTAGGGCTCTCTACCCCAACAGCTGTTTAAGTTGCAGAAATGAAGAAAAGAAAGCAAAAACCTCCTTATTTTCGTTGTGGAATTCACAGCCTATGTGAGAAGAACTGCTGTCAAGGTGAACTGCATGCTTCCTGGGTTCACGCCTTCCATCTAAAACCTGAAAAGTGAAGCACACTGAGAATCCTCTCAAGATACGGGTCCGGCGGGCACACTTCAGCCCTAATGCACTCACTAACTCTGAAAATGCTCTCCCTGGCACTTGCTAAGGAAGGGCTCAAACTGCTTACCTCCGGTCCTCTACTTCCCATGTGTGTGTTTGGGGGAGCCGGAATGGGTGTGTAAAGCAAAACCTCAGCCTTTAACTCCCTCTTGGGGGTGGGGGAAATTGGCCTCTGGCTGTCCCTGTCTCACTAGGTAATCTAACCTTTGCTTCTTCTAGCTGTACTTATGTCAAAAGGTAATCCCGTTTAGCTTTAAATCTTCTGTTTGCTATTCATAACAGCACCAAATCTGTAAACCTGGGTCAGGTAGAAGGTACTCAGTGCTCAAAAGTCCTGCCTGATCCCTCTAGCCCAGGGTATTTACCTCCGAAACGGATATAAATATGTGGTAAAAATTTGGCTTATGCATCCCAGCATTAGTGCTCCCCAACATTAACATCATCCCAGGAACAGAGCCCATCCCTCTGCCTAGCATACATTTCTTAGGCACTCCTAGGTCTGAGCACTCTACTGGTAGGGCTCAGAAGTTGCAGGAAAATTGGTAACTGAAAAAGCAAAACTAGCAGGGCTAAACAAAAATAACAAACTCTCACAAAAGTTAATTTCAAATGTGTAAAACAAAATCAAGCACCATCAAGAGTAGCTGGCCAAGATACAAAGCTATTAAATGGTCCCTTATGGTCTTTATGGCATGGAATTCTCCCCTATCTAATACTCCTACTGGGGCCCCTCCTAAGCCTTTTTACTTCTGGTAGCCATTGGCCCATGCAGGGTTAGCTCATGCAAATAATTATGACCAGTAATATCAGAAAGTAAAGGCCCCAAAATCACATTGGCTTCTAGAATTAGAAGCCTCCAGTACAAGAAGTGGGGATTGAAAAGGGAAATCAGCCCCCCCCCCACCAACCTTGGCGGGTGTCCTGCCCCTTAAGGAAGTCGTCACTGCCTCGGCCCCACCTCTACCCCTACCTCACGAATCATTGGTGTTATCGTAGCGGAAGTCCAGCCCTCAAGGACTCTTCTTCCCCTCCCACTTCCCATCCTATATAAGGGGGTAACGAGGGACCCACGAGGTCTTTGATTCTGGTGGGAATTCATAGACCCTGACCATTCATAATGGTCAGTATTAAAAGCACTTTTTAAAGCATCTGCTGGAACTCATACGCCTCTTCATTTCTTTGCGCCGGGCAGCTAAAATTAGGACTTCCGGACCTTTCAAACTAAAACCTTTTTCTTTAAATTCTAGTACAAGACAAGGCTGTCCTCACCACTGCTATTCAACATAGTACTGGAAGTACTTGCTATAGTGACTAGGCAATTAAAAGATATCAAGGGCATTCAGATAGGAATGGAGCATGTCAATCTCCCACTATTTGCAGATGACATGGTACTATATTTAGAAAACCCCAAAGACTCTACCAAAAAGCTTCTAGAAACAATAGATTCATATAGCAATGTGGCAGGCTACAAAATTAGCAATCAAAAATCAATGGCTGTTTTATGTACCAAAAATGATAAGGATGAAATGGACAGTAAGAAAACAACCCCATTCACATTAGTGCCATACAAACTTGCTGTAGACATCTTGTGTCCCTAAGCAAAACCTTAGTGGGGTCAGAAAACAATTCACAAGAAGAAAGTGGGTACACAAGCAGACGAATATGAAATATGAAATAATTGAGACCACACAAAATGCATTGTATGGGGACCCACGTCTATGAGATGAGAGACAAACTTTACTTTTCGGCTGATGACATTTTAAGCACAACTCTGGTATGCAAGGTATTTCCAGGGGAACAAAGGGCAGAGGATAAAAGGAAGGCTAATTTCTTACATATCAAAGTAGTTCCTGGCCCTAGGAGTCATTACTGATTTAAATTAAGGGATAGCAGGAAATCCCACCCACTGAGTGGGATAAATTATTCAACAATACCCATCAGTTAAGGGGCTAATATCCGAAATATAGAAGGCACTGATGGAAATTTATAAGAAAAACCATCTAATCCCATTAAAAATGGGTAAAAGAAATGAAAAGATACTTTGAAAAAGAAGAAATACCAATGGCCAAAAGGCACATGAAAAAATGTTCCACATCACGAATCATCAGGGAGATGCAAATCAAAACAACTGAGGTACCATTGAAAAGTCCGGACGACCCGACCCCCCCAGTTGCCCAGCACAGAATAGTGAAAAAGGCACGTGCTCAGCAAATTGCAGGCAAGTTCCAATTTTAATCTGATCGATCAGAGGTTCGAAACGTGCTCAGAGCAGAGCAGAGGTTGCGAACCCCGAGGTCTGAAATCAGGGGGTTTTTATACAGTTTTCAGGTGGGCTGAGTTACTTTTACAGTGGAAACAGGAATGGGCTTTGATATGGGGGAATCCAGAGGTTTTGGGGGTAGGTGTGAGTAGGGATCAGACTTCAAGTCTCCAAGTGAGCGGGACTCAGACATTAAGTCTCCAAGATGTCTTCAGGACGATTAATGCAGGGTCTGTAAAACCATGGGGAGCCATCAAATGGATCAGCACCTGTAGCTCAGTAGATAAGAGACAAGCAGATAGTTAACACAGAGGGGAGGGTGAGGGGGGGAACATTACATTGCATGAGAAAGAGACAGACAACTCCCATCTGGAATGTGTAGGGGAAAATATGTTTTTCATTCCTTTCATTTCCCACTCCTTCTTGTTAATAATTCTAATCTTAGAATTAACACAGAAGTAACCACTGCTAGCCAAGAACATTGAAGGGATTTTGGGCAGACGGTTTCTCTTCTGTAACTACTTCCTGCTGAGGTGGGGCGGAGTTGGTTTCAGGGGTTAAGTTCAAGGTGCAGCAAGTGGTTACTCAGAGTTTTGTGGGTACTTCCTGATATTGCTGTCTTAGCACCATTAGCTTAACTTCCCCCACTTGAGTGCGGATAAAAGTTGCAACTCTGTTTACGATACAGGGTCCTACTGCAACTATTAAGAGTACACTTAGCAGTGGACCAAGTAGAGGCAGGAGGTAGGGGAGGATTCCTCCCCATAGAGACCATAACGGTTGATCATAGAGTTCCTCCCTTCGCTTTGCTAATTCTTCCTGGTGTTTCTTTATTCTGTCTCGTACTATTCCGGATTTATTAACATAAAAGCAATATTCTTCTTGTAAAGCTACACACAATCCTCCTTTCTTGGCTAGGATTAAGTCTAGTCCCCTCCGATTTTGCAGGACCACCCAGGCGAGTGAGTCATGCTGGTCTTGTAGGTCCTGGATAGACTTGTAAACCTGCCGGATGTCTGAGGCCAGTCGATCAGATAACTTATTATACTGGTCCAATGAAACTCCTAACCCTGCAGCTCCCATTCCTAATCCTCCGACCACCCCTAACGCAGCCAGCAGGGGTAGTAATACTACAGCCCTACGAGTTCGGTGTCCTCCCAGGAGGTCTATGCTGGGAAGAGGGACTGGTTCAGTTCCTGGGAGAACATCAATGTTGGGTAGCAGGAAGGCAGGTGCACAAATGCCTGTGCTATTTCTGGGTAACACTGGATAAGCCAAATTTCCTCCACAGACCCAGACCTGTCCTGGGGGGAGGCATCCCAAGTCCAACGAGACTTCGGAGATGTTAGAGCACCTTGTTGTTGGTACTTGCCCTAAATCTATGGTTAGTGAGTAATTTCTAACATAGCAACTGGAGGAGTCAAATTCCTGAGGGATTACTTTAAAGGGCTTGGTATAGGTTCAGTTTGAAAAGCTACTTATATTTGGTTTAGGTACAGGTATTGCTAATGGCCAATCGTTACTCATTTTCATGCATAGCCAGCAGTCAGCCGCTAAGCTTGGGTTGGTTTGATTTAAGAGCTTGTGAGTGTACTTTAGAATGTCGTGTATATTTGAATCCAGATCCTCATTTAGCACCCTAGCTTGAAGGGAGGGGTGCTTGGGCCAGTTTGACATTAGGTTATAAACTTCCTTTTCGGCCCATTTTATGGCTTCCTTTTCTTTTTCTTGATCTGTGGGCCCTCCCCCATCTGATATATGTAAAGGGGCTTTCAGAGGCCAGCAGACCACATCTCCAATATTTGCTAGACAATGTGCTGCCCCGTATGGAGTTTTAAAAGTTTCAGGACCCCACTCACCTCCCGTGCTCCCCTTGTAGGTATCAGTTAGTTTCGCCATCAGGTAGAGTTGGCCATTTTTAACGCACTGCTGATAGGTTTTATAGCACCGTGAGTGTACCTGAGTTAGCTCTACACATCCTGGGGGGCAGGTTCCTTTCATGTCCGGGGGAAGGGGTTGGGGTTTTTGCTTACATACCCACTGATCCTTGATTTCACCTGTGGAAGCTGATGGCTTGAGCTGGAGATAGGCCGTTTTAGTGCCACAGTCGACTGCCTGTGTAGCTCGGTACTCAGGTTTGAACTGATGACCTCCAGGGCAGTCACAGGGGTTACCGTAGAGAGTCCTTAACAGCTTTTGGTGTTCCACTGGCCGATCAAACCCCCCTAAGACTGGGGGCATTAGAAGTAACCACAGGAGTTGAGGCAGGAGGAGCAGTTTGCTGGCGTTTAAGCCGGATTTTGAGTGGGTTTTCTGCTCACTCCACTGCCCACTCATTCTGATTAAATTCTATTGGTGCTGGCTTTAAATGTGAGGCGTGTATCCATGCCGCAATACCGTCTACCTTAACTGCAGTAGGGGTCGTGAGGAGGACAACATACGGTCCCTTCCACCTGGGTTCTAGTGTTAGAGCACGATGTCGCCGCACGAGGACTGAGTCTCCTGGCTTGTAGTTGTGTGGTACTGTCAGGTCCCCGGGCTCGTATGCTTGCTGGAGATTTTTCCAGATGCACTTTTGCAGCGTGGTGACAGCAGCCAGTCGGGCAGTCAAGGGGGAAGAGGAAGCAAGAGAAGGTTCATAAGTATCAGTTATAACTTTTACTGGGGGAGGAGCCCCATATAGGATTTCAAAAGGGGTTAAACTACACTGGGAGGGGAGAGGGGTGTTTCGAGCCCGGAAAAGGGCTGAAGGGAGGAGGGAAATCCAGTCACTTACGCCAGTCTCTAGAGATAATTTAGTTAAAGTCTCCTTAATAGTTCTATTCATACACTCTACCTGACCTGAGCTGTGGGGATGATAGGCACAATGTAGCTTCCAATTAATTCCCAGAGCCCTGGCCAATCCCTGACTTACCTGGGCCACAAAAGCAGGTCCGTTATCGGACCCGATTACCTGGGGAAGTCCGAACCTGGGGAAAATATCATCCAGAATTTTCTTAGATACCATTTGTGCAGTTTCATTTTTACAGGGGTAGGCTTCTACCCAGCTGGAAAAAGTGTCCACAAAAACTAATAGGTATTTCAGTCCATATTTGGTGGGCTTGATCTTGGTGAAGTCAATCTCCCAGTGCTGTCCAGGTCATGTTCCTCTTAATCGTTTTCCCATTTTGATTCTTCCAGGGTAGGCATTTACCAGCTGATATGGCTGGCACGACTTAACAACTTGTTCTGCAAGTCTTTTTATTTCCTCGGGGCGCGTGTCCCCCAGCCAGTCTCTTGCAATTTCTAACATTTTCCTGGGCCCTAGGTGGGTGAGGCGATGGAGTGTTTTTAGGTACTCTTGAATTCTTGAAGTTTTCTCTTGTCTAGGTACTTCCTTGAGTGGCAACAACCTTCTTGCCTCTGGGTCAGGCTCTTCTATTTCTTCCGGATCTAGTTCAGCAATTTTTGTAGTTTTCCACTCTGGCTTGAGTGGAGGTATAGGGATGTCTTCTCTGACCCATACTAATGCCTCCTCCTGAAGTGGCCTTGGTCCTGCGATGGGGCAGGGCAGTAGTCCCTCAGCTGCAGCCTTTGCCTCTGCATCTGCTTTTCGGTTCCCTGCTGCTACTGCTCCATTTCCTTTTTGATGTCCGGGGCAGTGAAAGATGGCCAGTTCTTTGGGGAGTTGAAGGGCAGATAATAATTCCAGTATTTCCTTTTTATTTTTAATGTCCTTTCCTGCTGAAGTCAGCAGCCCTTGTCTTTGATAAATTATGCCATGGACGTGGGCAGTTCCAAAAGCATACCGACTATCTGTGTAGATGGTGGCTTTCTTCTCCTTTGCTAATTTTAAAGCTTTTGTTAATGCAATTAGTTCTGCCCGCTGAGCAGAAGTTCCATCTGGCAGCCGTTGGGCCCAAACCACTTTATGATTGCTTACTACTGCTGCTCTGGCTCTTCTTTCTCCTCCTTTTACAAAACTGCTTCCGTCTGTAAACCATATCACATCTGACTGCTTTAACGGCTGGTCCTGGAGGTCTTTTCTGGTACTGCTTTCCTCAGCCAGTATGTCTTGGCATTTGTGCAGTATCGGCTCTGCTTCTTCTTCAGGCAGCAGAGTGGCCGGGTTTAAGGTGGCGGGTACTCCGATATGAATTCTGTCTTTGTCTAGCAGAATACTTTGATAGTGTGTAATTCTTGCGTTTGAGAGCCACCGGTCCGGAGGCTGGCGGATGATGCTTTCCAGTGCATGTGGGGCTACTATAGTTAGCTTTTGCCCAAGGGAGATCTTGTCAGCATCTTTTACCAAAAGGGCTGCGGCTGCAATTGCCCTAAGGCACTTGGGCCAGCCACTGGCTACTGTGTCCAATTTCTTTGATAAGTAGGCAACTGGTCTTTTCCACGGCCCGAGTGTTTGGGTTAAGATGCCTCTGGCCACCCCGCCTCTTTCTTCCAGAAACAAAGTGAATGGCTTACTCACATCAGGTAGAGCCAGCGCTGGGGCGGACAGCAGGGCCGTCTTGATTGCATCGAAGGCTTGTTGGCAATCAGGAGTCCATTCAAATGCTGCATCTCCCTTTGTGAGATGGTATAGAGGTGCTGCCAGGTTGGCGAAACCCAGAATCCATAAACGGCAAAACCCTGCTGTTCCCAGGAACTCACGCAGCTGACGCCGTGTTGTTGGTGGCGGGATTTGGGCAACTACTTTTTTTCGAGCCTCCGTCAGCCATCGTTTGCCATCACGTAGGGTGTATCCTAGGAACGTTACCTCCTGTCTGCATAATTGGGCCTTCTTGGCAGAGGCCCGGTATCCCAGCTGGGCTAGCTCTTGTAGCAAATCAAGAGTGGCTTGCCTGCAACTGCCCTCAGTTTCGGCAGCGATCAACAAGTCATCGACATACTGCAACAAAGTTACCTGTGGGTGTTGTTCGCGAAAAGCACTTAGGTCCTGATGCAAAGCTTCATCAAAAATGGTGGGGGAGTTTTTAAATCCTTGCGGGAGTCGTGTCCATGTCATCTGGCCTGAGATGCCGGCCTCCGTGTCTGTCCACTCGAAAGCAAACAACGGCTGGCTAGCTGGGTGCAAGGGTAAGCAGAAGAAGGCATCTTTCAAATCCAACACAGTGTACCAAATTCTGTCTGGACTGAGGGTACTAAGCAGATTGTAGGGGTTGGGCACCGTAGGGTGAATGTCGTCCACCCGGGCATTAACTGCCCTCAAGTCCTGTACTGGTCTATAGTCCCCGGAGCTAGGTTTCTTGACAGGGAGGAGTGGAGTATTCCATTGGGACTGGCATTTTACCAGAATTCCTTGCTTAAAGAGCTTTCTGATGTGGGGAGTTATTCCCTGCTTTGCTTCTTGACTCATGGGGTATTGCCTGATTCTTACAGGGGTTGCGGTTGCCTTTAATTCCACCACTACTGGTGCCTGTAGTTTTGCCAGCCCTAGTCCAGCAGTCTCGGCCCATGCTGCTGGTGCTATTTCTAACCACCAGTCCAGATCTGTTTTGGAGGTATGGATTTCTTCCTCAAATATTCTATACTCGTCTTCAGCTCTCATGGTTAAAATGGATGTTCCAATAGGTTGGACTTTTGGATTCCTAAAAATTACCTCAGGGCCTGTTTCCTCAAAAGTAATTTGTGCCCTTAATTTAGTTAATAGGTCTCGACCCATTAAAGGTGAAGGACAGTCTGGAATGACCAGGAAGGAGTGCTTTATTTCTCCTCTCCCCAGATCCATTGTACGACTAGTAGTCCAGGGTCTGTACTTGCTTCCATTTGCTCCCTGTACTAAAGTTAGTTTGTTTGCCAATGGCCCTAGTGGTTTCTTCAGGACTGAATATACTGCTCCTGAATCTAACTCAAACTCCACGGGAGTCCCCTCCACTTTAAACTTAGCCCTGAGCTCTGGGAGGGGATTGGAGCCCCGACCCCCTCATTCGGAGTCTATTGCTAGGGTCTTTGTTGAGCGAGGTTTTGGGGGTTGGGAGCACTCCCGTGCCCAGTGCCCTATCTGTCCACATCGAACACACTGGTCCTTCTCGAGCTTGCGCGGCTTCCATCGTGATCCTAAATCGCGACGCGGGCCTGAGCTCCATCCCGGGTTCTTATGTGGGCCCAGGTCCCTGTCTGCCCTTTCTGCACTGACTGCTACGGCCAGGGCTCTTGCTATTTCCTTAGTTCTCCTGTAATCTCTCCGATCTTCCTTCCGCTCTCTCTCTAATCTTTCTTTCTCTTCTTCTTCCTTCTTACGCTTTTCTCTCTCTTCTTCCCACTCTCTACGTTCCTTTTCTAACCTTTCTTCTCTCTCTTCTTTTGTTTCTCTTTTCTCATATATCTTTTCTGCCTCTTTTAACACATCCTGCAAATTTTTGCCTTGTATGTTTTCTAGCTGCTGTAACTTCCTTCTAATATCTGTTGCTGACTGTCCTACAAAAGCCATGATTACTGATGCCTGATGGACCTCAGAAGCAGGGTCAAATGGGGTATATCGCCTCTATGCCTCCATTAGTCTTTCTAGGAAGACAGCTGGTGGCTCCTCTGGCCCTTGTATTATTTCTTTTACCTTGGCTAAATTTGTGGGCTTTCTAGCAGCTTCCCGGAGACCTCTCATGAGTGTCTGGCGATAAGTGGACAGATGTTCCCTACCTCCAGGAGCGTTGGGGTCCCAGTCAGGTCTGCGCAAAGGAAAGATGTCATCTATTTCATCAGGCCTGTCGGTGATTAGTCCACCATTCCCAATCACATTTTTCCGTGCTGCGGCCAGGATTCTGTTTTGTTCCTCAGTTGTAAAAAGGGTCTTTATCAGTTGTTGACAATCATCCCAGGTTGGTTGATGAGTATTCATTAGGGAGTCAAAAAGGTTAATTAGCTTGGTAGGGTCCTCTGAAAAAGAAGGGTGATTTAGCTTCCAATTGTAGAAATCAGAGGAGGGAAAAGGCCAGTACTGTAAGGTAGGCATGTTTACACCATGCCCATCGGGCAAAGGAACATTGGGGACCACTGGTCTTATTGGCATGATAGATGCTGCATGAGGGGCAGAGTTTTGTCCTCTTAGCTGGCTCCGGGTCCCTGCAGCTGGTCCTGTGCGTCCATCCCCTCCCTCTGAGTCAGGGGGGGAGGGTGGATAGTATGATTCCTGTTCGTCTGTTATTAAAACAGAAGGCAGGCAAGGGGCCCGGTCATGCCCCTTGGTTAATAGTGGTGGTGGTGGTGGCTGGGGAGGGGCAGTGGGAGCTGACAGTGTGGACGGTTCCCCTCTTCCCAGTGCAGGCGCTGCGGTGAGCCGCCACGTCCCCTGGTCTGCACTTCCTGCATTCCCGCAGATCGAGGCAGGAGCTGGGGTGGGCTGTTCCCTTCTCCCTGGTGCAGGCGCTGGGGTGACCCACCAAGCCCCCTGGTCTGCCCTTCCCTTCTCCGAACTTTCGCAAGTTGAGGGAGACGCAAGGGGGGCAGACGCTCCCCGCTCTGCAGACCTGGGAAGCAGCCACGCCCCCTGACCTGCCCTTCCCTTCTCCGAACTTTCGCAAGTTGAGGGAGACGCAGGGGTGGCAGACGCTCCCCGCTCTGCAGACCCGGGAAGCAGCCACGCCCCCTGACCTGCTCCCTGCTTCTCCACGCCCTTACAGGAAGATGCAAGGGGGAAGGTGCCTCCCGTTGTGTGGATGTGGGCAGGGCAGGCGTTGGCGAAATGGATCTCCGTTTTGTGGGCCTGTAGGGGGGGGGGCTCAAAAAGAAGAAGATCAGTTGTATCTGGATAAATGTTGGGGAACTGTGGTGGGCATAGAGGTGAGCCGGGAGGGGCTGGCTTCATTATCTCCTCCGGGGCGCCTCCTTCTTGGGTTCTTACGGGAAGAATGCTATGGTTAATAGGTGGGGGTAAGGAAGAGTGCTCAGGGTCAGGCGGCAAGGCAACCAGGCTGTCGGGAGCTGTTGGAAACAGAAAAGGGCGCATCCATTCCAGGGGGTTTTCACACAAATCTTCCCAGACAAGAATATAGGACTCCTGTTCTGGGTGTCGCTCGGGTTTGGCGCGGTAGATAATGCTTTTTACTTTTCGTACGGATGGCAAATGAAAAGAGCCTCCCTGAGGCCACCCTACACCAAAGGAGGGCCATTTGGAAGAGCAAAATGCCTGCCATTTTCTCTTCTTTATAACCCAAGACTGTTTCTTTGCCCTTTTGTTAACTTCTTTCCAGTGCTCTAGTGTAAGACCAAGTGGTGTGGATTGTACTTGTCCCATTGCTGCCTGATTTCACCAGCCTTATGCACAAACAGCTGTTACCAAGCCTCTCTTTCACACAGAATACTTGACAACAATATATCAAGCCCTCTTTCCACACCGAACAGTATAACAGCCAACAAGAAATAAAAAAAACACAATACAGAGTCCGATTTGAAACACGAAAACAAGGGTAGGGTGTTCTGTAGAGAGAAAACAACAAACTGGGATGAGTGTACCAGAATACGCAGCTGGGTCAGCCCAGTTACAGGTAGGAGGACAGAGAGGATTAGTCTCAGAAGACATAGAAAAAGAATGTCCGACCACTAGAGGGAGTAGTGTATTGCTTAAACCAATGTGTTCCTAATCGGTGCTCAGTTTTGTCTTGTTGGAGGGCAAATCTATCTGGAGAGATTTGTCTGAGACCCCTTATTCTTCACCAGGATTTATCTATCGGACCACGTCTTTTATGGAGAAGACGGGGTACCTGGCTCCGGGGGACTTTTGCGGTCGGACTCAGTAGTGTTAGTTTAGATAAAGAAGAGAGAGATCTTAAACAGAAAGTTTTTCGGCGTAACAGTCAATGGACGAGCCCCCAAGGGACTCACAATAGAGAGACACAATGACAATATCAGAATTGCCAGATATTCAACTCAAATCGCAAGCCAATATTCCAACAACAGTTTTAAATCCAATAATAGCGGCGGAAAGCAAACCTACACAGACAAAGACAGACCTCCTTCCTGCAATCAGGGAACGTCTCCCCCATTG
The DNA here is from genome assembly GCF_024139225.1 of Suncus etruscus. Taxonomy (NCBI): domain Eukaryota; kingdom Metazoa; phylum Chordata; class Mammalia; order Eulipotyphla; family Soricidae; genus Suncus; species Suncus etruscus. The sequence continues at coordinate 58,045,362 of NC_064865.1, forward strand.
CTTTAAATCGCCTCCTAGGCCCCCTGGTGCGCGCGTCCAGGGATGTGACTTTGCGTTGGAGTTCGTCAACTCTTGCCACTCGGTATACGCATCGAGTGGGAATCTCAATCTGGGATTCCAAAACCACACTTCCACAACTAAGCCTCCTTAGTCGAATTACCAGGTCTGTTTACAATAGCAATGCAAAATGGAGCTTCCCACAGATAAACCCAGAGCAAAGCACACGGGGAACTAGAGAGTGAGCTAAGGGGAGGAGGAGGGAGAGGGGATCCCAGGGAACTTACCAAGCAGACCTTGTTCACTCATCCGGCTCGGGCGGGGTGTGTAAGGGTCTCCTGGTGGCTCGCCAAAAATGAAAAGTCCGGACGACCCGACCCCCCCAGTTGCCCAGCACAGAATAGTGAAAAAGGCACGTGCTCAGCAAATTGCAGGCAAGTTCCAATTTTAATCTGATCGATCAGAGGTTCGAAACGTGCTCAGAGCAGAGCAGAGGTTGCGAACCCCGAGGTCTGAAATCAGGGGGTTTTTATACAGTTTTCAGGTGGGCTGAGTTATTTTTACAGTGGAAACAGGAATGGGCTTTGATATGGGGGAATCCAGAGGTTTTGGGGGTAGGTGTGAGTAGGGATCAGACTTCAAGTCTCCAAGTGAGCGGGACTCAGACATTAAGTCTCCAAGATGTCTTCAGGACGATTAATGCAGGGTCTGTAAAACCATGGGGAGCCATCAAATGGATCAGCACCTGTAGCTCAGTAGATAAGAGACAAGCAGATAGTTAACACAGAGGGGAGGGTGAGGGGGGGAACATTACATTGCATGAGAAAGAGACAGACAACTCCCATCAGGAATGTGTAGGGGAAAATATGTTTTTCATTCCTTTCACCATCTCACACTACAGAGATCGGTGCACATCACAAAGAATGAGAACAAACAGTGCTGGTGGGAATATAGATAAAAAGAAACTCTTATTCATTATTAATGGGAATGCTGACTAGTCCAAGCTTTATAGAAAATGATATGGAGATTCCTCATAAAACTGGAAATTGAGCTCCCATCTGATCCAGCTATACCACCTCTAGGATATACCCTACAAACACAAAAATATAATTCAAAATTTCCTTCCTCACACCTATATTCATTGCAGTGCTATTTACAACATCCAGACTCATGAAACAACCAAGTTGCCCTTTAACGAAGGAATGGCTAAAGAAACTGTGGTACATATATAGAATGCAATATTATGTGGTTGTCAGGAGAGATGCAGTCATGAAATTTTCCTATACATGGTTGTACATAGAATATATTATGCTGAGTGAAACAAGTCATAGGGAGAGAGATAAAAACAGAATAGTCTCACTCATTTTTTGGTTTAAAAAATAAAGACATTATCACAATAAACCCAGAGACAATAGAGTTAAGGGATGGAAGGACTGGCTCACAATATGCAGCTAACCACAAAGAATAGTGAATGCTGGTAAGAAAATAACTACACTAACAACTAGCATGACAATGTTAATGAATAAAAGAAATAGAATGCTTGTATTGAATACAGGCAGGAGAGGTTGGAGGAGGGAGATCGTGGGTATTGGTTGCTGGAATGTTGCACTGGTGAAGGAGTGTGTTATGTTTATGACTAAAATCCAACTACAATCATAATCATGCTTGTAATTATGGTGCTTAAATACATATTATATAAAAAAGAGAAGGGAGTGGAAGGTTTTGGTTCAACTGATGTTATTTCTTGAATACAGAAAATAACCTTTAAGGCTAATAAAAGTTCAGGAAAATGAAATAATATGGTTTATGGATTCTGGAGCATATATTACTAGTATAGCTAGAAAGACAGGCCCTCTTCATTGCCTGTTAATATACCTCCTCATCTTTGATGAGCCTAGGAATGGCTAATAATAATTTTAACTTGGGATAATGTTGAGGACAAAGGAACTTTCCAGACCTATGTTCTATCCATTTTTGCCATATACCTCATGGGGAAAATATATTCAGGAAGAAATGGATTTGACTTTTGTATAGACTAAACTTTTAAAAAGTGGGCAAATTTTAAATGAGCAAAATGTTTCCTAAAGACTGCCATTCAGTATTATGAAGATAAAATAACTTGGAAGTCTGGCAAGCTGTATGGGTGTAGTAGAGTAGTAGTGGCCCTTATCTATGGAAAAATTACAGGCTGTGGAAAAATTAGTACAGGAGCAATTAAAATTAGAACCTTTAGAGGAAACTAACCATCAGCTCATAAAGCACCCTGATTTTTTCTATAGAGAAATAATCTGGCAAATAAAGGACATTACAAAATCTAAAGGCCACTAATAAAGTCATGTAGACTATGGGCACCTTGCAAGCTGGACTCCCATCTCCAGTCATGTGACACAAGTTATTACATTATAGTCATAATTTGAAGAACTTTTTTTCACTATAAAATAGATCCCTCTGATTATGTCAGGTTTGCTTTTCTTGTTCTCTCTCCTAATTTAAAATAATATCATCAGAGATATCATTGGAAAGTGCTCCCACAGGGAATGAAAAATAGTCTGACTTTATGTCAAAATTTGTTGATAAAGCCCTTTTAAAAAATAAGACAGCCGTATTCAGGTACCTACATTATTCATTATATGGACATTATAATATAATAATATTATTAATAATAATATTGCTAGTGAGGCCATGAAATTGTATCTGCAAATACGATAAAAGAACTACACCAATATGGACTGATAATAGCTGATGAAAAATTCAGTTAAATTCACCCTTCAGCTATTTAGAAAGCATTAGTCATGATACTCTGCAAATAGAAATAAAAAGAAATAAGTTAGATACTCTTAATGACTTTCAAAAATCATTAGGAAATATTAATTTGGTCCAGCCTTATCTAAAATTAACTACTGGTGCATCTATAGAGCTGACTAGTGCAGACATGGCAACTATTATGAGAATGGTCTCTGCTGCCAAGGATTCCAGAAGTATAATAAGGTGTGAAATGGTGCCTGCACTTACTTCAAAAAAAAAATCTTGGTAATGGTGATATCAGCCCTAATCCTGGCATGCCTAGATTTTTGGTCAAATTGATGTTTCTGCAGAGCTCTGTAGAGGAGTGGCTTAGACACATTTATAATGAGAAAATGTGAAACTCTTTAATTAGCATATTTCCCAAAATGAGATAGCAGGGATTGTAACAAATAAAATGTATTTGCTTAAGATATTTCACGTTGTCTTGCAGTCAGTATAGTCAGGAAACAAGAAACATGGCTAATGGCAGGAGTGGATTTTTTTCACTGGGTTTTCTGCCAACCGGGAGCTAGAAATCTTAGGTGTGTTGCTCTTCCTAGTCTTCTATTTGTTGGCTTTAACTGGCAACATTCTCATCTTCACCACCACTTCTGAGGATGAGAGTCTCAATACCTCCAAGTACTTTATCCTGAAACATCTCTCCTTCTTGGTTCTCTGCTGTATTTTTGTGACTGTACCAATATGAGTTCACAACTCTTTCATGCGGAGAATTATTTCCTTCTGGAATGTGTCTGTGTTTCTGCTAAACTGTCCATGCTCACAATGATGTCCAATGACCGCCACATGGTCATCTGCCTTCCACTGGACTATGACATAATTATGAATGTCAGAACCTATGTCCATGGAGTAGTTGGTGTTTGGGTCAGTGGGACCATCTCTGGAGTCATGCACACAGCAACTACTTTCTCCATCTGCTTCTGTGTTCCCCAGATCATTCACCAGTTCTTCTGTTGCATCCAAGATCCTGAAACTCTACTTCTAATGACTGTAACAGTGATCTTGGAGTCTCTGCCCTCATGTCTGTTTTAGCACTTGTTTCACCTTCATTGGATTCTGCTATGTTCAAGTATGTTCCTCTGTGCTGAGGAAGCCATATGTAGAAGGCAGAGCCAAGGTCTTTTCCACCTGCCTCTCCCAACTCGCTGTAGTCATTTTGTTCATTTCTACTGGTACTTTTGAGATTTTGAATCCTCATTCTGACACTCCTACTGCTCTAGACATTTTGTTCACTATTCTTTATACTGTGGTACCCCCCCCCCAAACTGTCAATCCAATGATCTATAGTCTGAGAAATAAAGCAATAAAGTTAGCTCTACAGAAACTTTTTGAAAGCAGCATAGCATACCTCTTTTGAGACACATCTATTTATTTTTGTTTTGGAGAAAAGTTCAAAATACATTGGGTAACAGGTACACAGTTTCTTATAAATAAGCTCAATTAAATGTATAAATAGCTCTAAAGTTTTTGATTATGCAGAGTTATGAGAATATTGGTGTATATCTGTGTTATTTTGTGAAAAATAAAAGTAATTTAAAATATGTTCACATGAACGATCTTTTAAAAACAATAAGTTTAAAATATGCTCACATAAACAATCTTGTAAAAACAATTGATATATTTTTACTGTACAACAACTGTCAAACATATCTAATTTCCTCAATTTTATAGAAGTCAAGTTAATCTCAGCTTTCCTTTTTTTGATATGTATGTGTGTAATATATTAAATGATGGAAGCTTTTTGATGTTTCTGATATGCAAGTCTTCAGGAGAATACTGGACTATCAGTGCCCATGGGGATCTTTGGATCCTCAATCTTCCACTAAGGATTTTAAGCACATGTAGTGAAGTCAAGCTGGATAAATATTATTGTGCTATTTTCTTTGTCTTCTCCAATGAACTGTATTACTTTGTCACACAGAAGAATGTTTTAATAATAAATTTTGAGAACCTAAAAAATACAATTTGTATGTGGTAAAAAGATGAAATGCAAATATGTTCCCACATCACGTACAGATGTTAATCTATAAAAAAACACTGATGAAAACATTGGTAAAGCACTCGTGATATTTATTGACTTTGACAAAATAAATAAATCAGGTTATATAAAACAAAAGATTTTCACTATAAAAAAGAATTATCACAATACAAAACTACAGTGATAGTAGAAAATGCTTGCTATATCAAATTTCTTGTGTCCATAATACTAAAAGCAGTTTCAAAAGCTTGGGAGCAAACCAGATAAATTAGATAAGATTTTCTAGTTAAGTTTTGAATGAGTCTACTTTTTTTATTGTTATTAAGCTACAATTTCAGGGTCACTTGATAACCACTTTGAAATTTTACACCTTGTGTCAAAATTCTTATTTTCTCAGAGAATTTATTCTTATTGTCTCATAGTATCTGTCAATATATTTTTTCTGTCTATTAAATATTTATTCTCAAATGTTAAGAATACAGAAGAAAAATAGCAAGGAAAAAAAGAATACAGAAGAATATGCTGAATCGAAGACTTATGAAATGTTTGCATGCAGTTTTGCTTTATAAAATTTGCATTCCTTGATGGTTGAAAAATCATTTTGAAAGAAAAAAATTACATATAAACCATGTTATGTTCATACTAAAATTAATATTTTTTCACAAAATAGTGCAAAGTACTAGTTTAGTTACTATTTTATTTTATTAGTCATATATATTTTAATTTTATTAATTTTTTATTTTTAATTATGAGAACAAAGATGCAAAGAAAGAGGACAAGGTAAAGTTACAGTGGAAGGACAATCACCCATAAACAGAATTCTCAGTAGTCCCATTGCTGATATCTTAACTTTCAACTTTCAGTCAAAGAACCTTAAGAAAAATAAAGCGGAACCCATGTACAATTACTTTGTCCCTCAAGCCCCCAGATTGTAGTACATAATATTTCTTAGCAGCACACAAAACAATCTAAAGACATAAAACTGATGTAACTCCTAACACATTGAAGGCAAAGTACTTTATTACATTTCCATGCACCTACCTATTAGTTTAAGTTAACCTCAAACATTTAAGTGGGTTGTTTTTCTAAAGTCATTATATATTTTAATTAATACTATTATCATTTTATACCAAATTTGAATCAATCAGTTCTTTAATAATACTTAATAGTTCTATACAGGTAAAACCATTGAACATAATTATATATATGTATTTTTAATGGCTAGTCCTTTTCATTTAGTGAACATTTTCATTAGTTGTTAGAGGTATAATATTAGGAAATCTTCCTTTTCTTTGTTGAGAAAACTTGATATTTAATCACATTTCACATAAAGAGAACTTAACAATACTGTAATAAAATTGAATTATATGTTATTATCCTGTCAATACAATTAATTATCAAAATACCTATACCTTTTTGTACAATACATTGAAATTAAAACACAAATTGTGCTGCTTTTGAATTATTTGATCCAATAAATACAAAACTATAACTCCAGTTACTAAGTATGATCATTAAAGTCATTCAGCAGAAAAACGCTTTGCAAGAACTCAATATAATTGTGAGTTAGTACTCCAGGGTAATTTATAAGGTACTGCAAATACCCAAGGCACCTAGAACCTCTGGGACTCACAAAGGGATTTCAAACCCAATCACAAGCAGCCAAAGAAGCACTGAAATGAGTGTGATTTTTCCTCCACTTACCTGATTTTGCTGCAAAGGACTGAATTGCAGAGACCAGACCTGGATCTCATGTCAGCTACTGACAAAAACAAGCTGCAGTTATGTTGAGAGAAGTTACTGAACTCGCTCAGGTGAGTTTCTTAAGTCCCAGAAAGAGAAGCTATACCTTGAAAGAATATCTAAGAACAACTAAAGAAATGCTCCAATTCCCTTTCTTTTCCCCTGGTTACATTCTTGTCACAGAAGATTTGATAAAAATCAATAAGGATTAACTAGTATGAGAAGTCATAATATAGTAAAGTTCTCTTGATGCATAGATGAATTAACAACTAAGGAACAATATACAATCTGTAAAATCAGACACATTATATTTTCAAGGTACAGAAGAAGCGTACATTTTTTTGTTTTGTTTTTGGGCCACACCCAGTGACGCTCAGGGATTACTCCTGGCTATGTGCACAAAAATCACTCCTGGCTTGGGGAACCACAAGGGATGCCAGAGGATCAAACTGTGGTTCATTATAGGTCAGCTGAATGAACGGCAAATGCCCCACCGCTATGTTACTACTCTGCCCCTCCCAAACATAAACATTTATAATTGAAAGAAAACCTGGATCTTATTCCCCTCCATAGCCAATAGATTAGCACTCGTTATGAACAAAAAACATAAAAATGAATTTTTTTGTTTGGCATCACTCAGAAAAATAAACACCTTTTCCCAGCCTATAGAAATGGAAAAGTTTGATGGTTGCAAAAATTAACTTGGCGAAGTTCAATTGCAAGAGAAAAATGCCTAAGGGTGAAAATGGTCTTTGTTTATGAAAGATATTATAAAGCTTACAGCATCATATTCTTAGATTTTTATTTAGTTTAGCTATAAATTTATTAACTTTAAATCTCTAGATGTAAGGTTCTGTAAAATGTACACATTCATATTGATATACACCAACATTCACCAACTCACAATGAGGGGGACCTGTTTTCAAATAGGTAAGATTCAGTTTGTAATTGGATTGACCTTTCTTGGTCTTCATTCTGCTTCCTCTTTCCCATCTTTCAGATGGTCAATATAGTTTACACACAACCTAAGTCTTAGTTTTGCTGTCTAGTCCACATGAAAGTGAAAACATAGGGCATTTCCTTTGCACGCGGTTGACCCAGGACGTATCCGGGTTCAATCCCCAGCATCTCATATGATATCCTAAGCCAGGATCGATTTCTGAGTGCAGATCCAGGAGTGCCACTGGGTGTGGCCCAAAAACAAACAAACAAAACGTGATAACATAAAGTAATTGTCTTATCTCCCAGTAAATGATTAGTAATACCTTGCTGTAGTTGGAAATCTTCCTCTGTATATGTAACATAATAACCTAGTAATAATTTAACCAATATTGTAGTAAAGTATGGAAAGATAAAAAGATAAATAAAACAATATGAATAGTTCAAAATGTATTTTGTAATTTAAAAAAAATTTTAGACCACACAATCTATGCTCAGGGCTTACTTCTGGCTCTGCACTCAGGGCTCACTCCTTGTGAACTTGGAGGACCATATGGGGTGCCTGGGATTAAATTTTGCTTGGTCATGTGCAAGGCCAGGACCCTCCCTGTTGTACTATTGCTCTGGCACCAAAGTATATATTTTAGATTTAATTCTGAGAGAACACATTTTGACATTTAATAAAGATTTCATCAATTAATTGGTTTATTTGTTAAGTCATGCTTGGGCTTATTTGGGGGCACAATATGCAATACTACCTCTGAGTCAGTGCTGTGCAATTGCTTTAACTGTTGTACTCTTTCTTCCTTTTTTGAATAAAATATAAGTGCTAAAATTTAGAAACTTCATTAACATCCATCACATAGATTCGTTCTTTAGCTGAAATAGTCATTGAAATCTGATTATGATTATAATAATAATAAAGTATTAAAATTATCCATTTTAGAAGATGGTTTTTGTATTGGTTAGTCCCTTGACACATGACTCCTAAGGTACATTTCAGTTCAGTTATAACAAGAAAATAGAGAATTAGGAAACAGAGGACCACAAGGCATTTTTGTCCATTGTTACTTTTTTTCCTACTGTTCTAATGTTCTCCGTTGTGGAAGGCATAGCCAAAGCCTTTTCCAATTTTCTTGATAACCTCACTGTGGTCATTTTATTTTCCACAGGTACCTTTAAGAATTTAAAGCAAATTCTGATTCTCTAACTGCTTTAGACATGATTCCCACTATTACATATACAATAGTTCCCCCAATATTCAATCTAGTGATCTACAGTCTCAGAAATACAGCCATTAAAACAGTCCTAAGAAAGGTTTTCAAAAAGAAAAGCATAGCTCTTTTGTTGAGGCAATGTGGTAATGAGGCAATATGTTGGATGATTACAACAATGGCCACCAAAAAAGTAAATCTAGTTTTAAAAATTGAGTGAAAGAAAGTTATTTTATTGGTGTTTCCATATAAATATTGGGATATGTCTTGTCCCACAAAACCAAGAGTAAAAATAATATAAATTCCTGTGATGTTGAATTCAACTGAATACCACTTCCCTATTAATTTTGGTTATGAGAAAATAACTGTGTATATATATAAATATATAAACATATATCTGATATATGTATAGATACCTTTGTCATTTTCCTAAGTTATATTGGAGTTTGGAGTATTGAATGATATCTAAGAATTGATGAGAGTGGCCCGAGTCTTAGCATTATTGACTTATCAAACTGTCATTATTGTTCTATAAACCCCTCTTTCAATGTGAATACATTAAATTTCCTTATAGAAATCTCATTATACCATTTACACTTTTCATCATGACGTGTACTGAATTTATATTTTTCTATTTTAAAAAGTATCATTGAGTTTACTTGTGTCTTTTAATTTATTCTCATTTACAGAAACTGAATGCTTAAATAACAAAATAATCTGTGAGAACCTTAGGAAAATACGGTTATAAATAATTTGGAAAATTAGTGAATTTAACAATATATTTTCCAATTGAAAATTGTGTTTTTTTTTCAGAGAAAAAATATAAATATAAGATAAAATAGTGCATGAATAATAACAACATTCATAAATTATATAAATAAAAAAGTGTTTTATTTGCCACTAATTGGTCTCAAAGAACCTAATTTATCCAGTTTTATTGTTTTGGAACAGACAATAAATATATTTTTAAAGTACTTTATGCATTTTTCAGATTCAGTATATTTACTAGACAACAGACTTCAGAACAAGTATATGTTTAAATATTAAAAAATTCATAAACAGAATATCTAAATAAAATGCAAATTAATAAAAGTAAATTTTTATATTTGCAGTAAAATTTTACAATTATTATTTTATTAACTAATCCATTGATAATCTTCACAGCTTTACAATGTAGCTCATTTTATTCATAGATACATCAACTGCATCATTGATTAATTTTGTTTCCTTAGAAAATTTATTGACACTGTCATGAATCAGATGACAGTAAGAGGAGTTACTAGTCTATTTTAACCTTATATATTTGTGATTATATAAAATATTTATCTTAACTCTATAATCCTTGAACAACTATAGTTCAGGGATTAAATACTTAAATACAACTATTTTTATTTTTGTAACTGAGATTTTCTAGAATTTCTGAATTACTTGAGGTCTCTTTGACATGAGTTTAAGAAACACCATTTTTCATTTTTTAAATATGCCTGCAGAGATTTTGTTGTAATTACTTTGAGTATAGCTATCAAATAGAGGGGATTGTATCTTTACAAATATCATGAATCTTAATGCATGAATAGGATGCTACCCTAAATAGACAAGCCTTTACATTTTTTATTCACTATATGTATTTTTAATGTAATGACTTTGTGAATCTTAATGCATAAATAGGATGCTACCTTAAATAGACAAGTCTTCATACATTTTTAATCAGCTATATGTACTTTTTTACATTTTTGTATAATTATTTATTATATTTATTTCTGTGTTTGATGTTATTCTAAATTGCTTTAGTAAAAACAAAGGATCTGCTTCTATGTGGTTGGGAATGAAATTATTTTTCTTTAGTTGACTTTATGTTAAATGGTCATACTGAATTTTATTCAAGTTGTAATATAAATTTAAAGATCTTCTTAATTTTTATTTACTAATAATTACAAGTAAAAGAAAAGGATCATATTACTTTACATTCCAGATTCAAATTTGTTGTTGTATTATTAATGTTATCCAGAAACTATTGACCAAGTTGTTGGAAGATAATTTTCATTGAAATTGAGCCTGGCTAGAGTACAGGCAGGCTTGGGGTGGGGAGAAGAAAGATTTGGGACAATGGTGATGGGTATGTTGCACTGGTGATGGGGGGTGTTCTTTACATGACAGAAACCCAACCACAATCATGTTTGTAATCAAGGTGTTTGAATAAAATATTAATTAAAAAGAATAGGAAATTGAGTTAAGGGCCAGAGCTGTGGTGCAAGCATTAGGGCATTTGCCTGTACATGCTGCCCTAGGATATGACTGTGGTTCCATCCCCTGGCATCCAATATGGTTCCCAAACCAGGAGTAACTCTTGAAAGTCACTAGGTGTGGCACCAAAACCATAAAGCAAAAAAAAAAATGGAGTTAAATATATTCTTAATGAAATATTTGATTATTGTATTTACTATACAGTTAAAATAATAGCTAATCTTAAACATTAATCATTTTTCAGTAATAATGCTAAATACATTTAAAAATATTTATCTTTCTCTTTATCTCCCCTGCTATCTATGATATTACAGATTTCTGTTAGCTTTTTTTGAGATTCTTTGTAATCTGTATAAAAACACCCAAGACATTTATTTTCAGAGGCAGACAAAACGCTGGAAAATTTACATTGAGCTGCTGTGAGATTGACGACTGGGAGAAGTTGAAGGGACTTGTTGGCTTTGTGTGTTTCTCTTCTCTGATCTCCTGAAGCTCTCCTCAGAGGACTAAAAAGGACCCCCCCCCAAAAAAAAACCCTCTCCTGGAGGCCCCAGTAGGGCATGTCCACTCACTTTGCTTAGCGGCCGCACACTCTTTCTAACTAATGAATCCCACCAAAACATGCAATAAAAGATGACATGACAAGGGTGACAATGGGGAAACCTTGCAGGCAAACAACATGAATGAAGATGACAGCTCTGATGACCCAAAAAACACCAACCATCTGATTAACTTCTCAGATAAGGAGTTTAGAATAGAAATATGGAAGACCTAATGGAAATCAAAGAAAATGTCGCAGTAGCTGAACAGAACACAATGACAGAAATCAGAAAACTCCAAACTGAAATAACAGATCTGAAAAACACAGTAGCTTAACTAAAAACCTAAATGGACAACCTCTCCAACAAGGTAACAGCAATCGAGGACAAAATTAGTGAATTGGAAGATTAAATGCAGAAAAACTCCATACAGCAGAAGAGATTGGAAAAGAACCCAAAGGCAAATGATCAGAAAAAGTACTCAAGGAATGTGAACACATAAAAATAGAAGTCTTTGATAAATTCAACAAAAACGAAATAAGAAACATTGGAGTCCTAGAGGCCCAGGAAGGAGATTCCCCAAGAAGAATCAACAAAGACATCAACACAGAGAAACTCCCAGAGCTAAAGACTGCATGCAATCAAATCCTGCATGCTTGAAGAGTACCAGCTAGAAGAGACCAGAAGAAAAACACCCCAAGATACAGCCTAGTTAAAATGACGAATCCCACAGATAGAGATAGAATACTGAAAGCAGCTAGCTCAAAAAGGGAAATTACATCCTTAAGACTTACAGCAGACATGTCACAAGAAACTCTCAAGGCCAGAAGACAGTGGTGGGATATTGTGATAAGATTGAATGAAATGGATGCCTCACCTAGAATACTGCACCCAGCCAGAATCACATTCAGGTTCAAAGGAAGGATACATAGCTTCATGGATAAGCAACAGCTCAAAAAGTTCACAAATGCAAAACCAGCCTTAAAGAAAAAAATATAAAAGGTCTACTTTAAGACAAGACAGACCAAAAAATACACCAAACTTATACCAAAGATGACATTAAATCCTATGACAATCATCTCCCTCAATGGCAATGGACTAAATGTATCAATTAAGAGACACAGAGAGGCAAAATGGATACAAAAGATGAAACCAACCTTCTGCTGTCTACAAGAAGCACACCTGAATAGTCAGAACAAATATAGACTCAAAATCAAAGGCTGGAGGAAAATCATCCAAGCAAACAACACCCTTAAAAAAGCTGGGGTGGCTATATTAATATTTGATGACACCAACTTTAGACTCAGAAAAAGTTGTCAGGGACAAAGATGGACACTTCTTACTTATCAAGGGATATGTGCAACAAGAAGAAATCACACAGCTAAACATATACACACCCAATGAGAGACCAGTAAATTATCTAATGCAATTATTGACAAATTTGAAAGAAGACATCAATGATAATACAAAATTATTATACAAAAATTGTGGGAGATTTCAACATGGTCCTGTCAACACTTGATAGGTCAACCAGACTGAAACTCAACAAAAATATCCTATCCCAAAAATGAGAAATGGAAGAAAGAGGACTAGTAGATACATAGAGGACATTCCATTTCCAGAAACCTGGATATACATTCTTCTCCAATGTACATGGGTCATTCTCCAGGATAGACCACATGCTGGTACATAAAACATAACTCCATAAAATAAAGAGTATAGAAATTTTGCAGGTTACCTTCACTGACCACAAGGCTCTGAAATTAGATGTGAACTACAAAGGGTGACAGAGGAAACACTTTAACAACTGGAAATTAAACAGCCTGCTACTGAACACCCAGTGGGTCGAGATGAAAACAAAACTTTCCTGGAAACAAATGACAATGAAGACACATATTATCAGAATCTTTGGGGACACAGCAAAAGCAGTTTTGAGAGGAAAATTTATATCTTTGCAAGCACACATCTGGAAGAAAGAAGGGGCATACCCGAACAGCTTAATGATGCAGCTTATAAAATTAGAAAATGATCAGCAAAAAGAAACAAAAATTGCGAGACAGAAGGAAATAGCAAAGTTGAGAGCAGAAATAAATGAAGTGTAAACCTCAAAAATTTGAAAGATCAGTGCAAGCAGAAGTTGGTTCTTTGAAAAAATAAACAAGATTGATAGACCATTGGCCAAACTCACAAAGAAAGAGAGAGAAACTTGATAACCCATATTAGAAATGAAAAGTGGGAGAACACTACAGATATTGGAGAGATTCAAAGGGTAATCAGAGACTACTATGAGAAACTCTATGCCACTAAAAATGAGAACCTGGAAGAAATGAATAAATCCTTGGAGTCTTATAATCTTCCACAGTTGAGTAAGGAGGATGAAGCATGTCTAAACACCCCTATCACTATTGAGGAAATTAAAACAGCAATTAAACAACAGCCCCCACACAAAAGTCTAGGCCCAGATGGATTTACTGATGATTCTTTCAAACCTTTCAAGAGGAAGTACTACCAATCCTAGCCAGGCTCTTTCATGAAATTGGAAAATGGGAACACTTCCGAACAGCTTTTATGAAGCCAACATCACATTAATAGCAAAACCAGACAGAGATGCTGCCAAAAAAGAAAATTACAGACCAATATCCCTGATGAACACAGAAGCAAAGATCCTCAACAAAATCCTGTCAAATAGGATCCAAATCCTCATCTAGAAGATCATTCACTATGATAAAGTAGATTTATCCAGAAATGCGAGGATGGTTTAACATTCATACATCTATCAACATAATACACAACATAAATAAGAAAAATAAAAATCACATGATCATATAAATAGATGCAGAGAAAGCATTTGATAAGGTCCAAAACCCATTATTGATAAAAAAAAATAAACTCTCAGAAGTATGGGATAAAAAGAACCTTTCTCAATATAGTTAAGGCTATCTACCACAAGCCAAATAGCAAATATCATCCTCAATGGAGAAAAACTAGAAGCCTTCCTTCTAAATTCTGGTACAAGACAAGGCTGTTACTCTAACCATTCCTCTTCACCATAGTACTGGAAGTACTTGCTATAGGGATTAGGCAAGAAAACAATATAATGGGAATTCAGATAGGAAAGGAAGAAGTCAAGCTCTCACTGTTTACAGATGATATGATACTCTACTTAGAAAACTCTAAAGATTATACCAAAAAGCTTCTAGAAACAATAGATTCAAATAAAAAGGTGGCAGGCTACAAAATTCACACAAAGAATTCAATGGCCTTTTATATACCAATAATGATAGAGAAGAAATGGTCATTAAGAAAACAACCCCATTCACATTAGTGCCACACAAACTCAAATATTTTGGAGTCAACTTGACTAAAGACGTGAAGGATCTATACAATGAAAAGTATAAAACCCTGCTCCAAGAAATAAGAGAGGACACATGGAAATGGAAACCCATACTTGGCTCATGAATTTGCAGAATTAACATCATTAAAATGTCAATACTCCCCCAAAGTATTATGACACCAAAGCACAGCTATTAACTAGACACTTTGATTAGTCTAGAATTTGTCTAAGTAATTTCTAGAAGAATATAAATTTTATACAAAATGCAAAGACTTTACAAAAAGAAAACTGCACACTGGTGAAAATAGAAAGTTTTGTTTAAAATAATTTATTACAGTGTGTATGAGAGAAAAATTTAACTGATTAAAAATGGAAAAGATGGTAGCATAATATCATAATTTTGAGGTTAAATTAGAAATGTCACTCATTTTTACATAGAAAGCATGAAAATCCTACTAAAATAGTTTAGAAATAATAAAGAAAATTAGCAAATTAGCAAAATACAAAGTAAATGTGCAAAATTCTGTTAAATTTTGGGTCCAAAGACATAGTACAGAAGGTAGAACTCTTGCCTTGTGCACAACCAAAAACCTCTACCAGGTTTAATTTTGGCTGCCATGTATGGTTATTCCAAGCCTGGCTAAGAATGATATCTTAGTACAGTGACAATTTTTAACCCTGAGCATAGCAGGTGTGATTTAAATCTTATTATAAAAATTTGAATTGTATATGCAAACAGCAAAGTAAAATAGAAAGAAAGCAGTGACTGTTGCCTAAAAATGCAAATACCTGTAAATTCAATCAACAAAGGAGGTGAAAATACATACATTGGACTACAAACCACAGAAAGCTATAGAAAAATATAACGTTCCATGTTTATAATGGGCAGAATGAATCTTGTACCTATGCAAAGGATATAAATAAATTCCTATCCCTCAGTGGCATTCTTCAATGATATAGGATAAATGATATCAAATGAGTATGAATTGCAAGCTCACCTGTAACCAAATCAATAACAAAAAATACATTATATAAGAAGTTGAATTAATTATATTTTAGTCAGTTTTTGTAATTTGATTTTAAAATGCAAATTATAGGGACCAGAAGTGTAGTTCAATGTAGAGCACACAAATTGCATGCATAAAAACATGGGTTACATCACCATCACAAAAACAAATAAATATTAAAACACAAATTGCAATGTTTTTCAAAGATGTAGTTTAATGAACAAATCTAAAACTAAAATCCTGGAAACTAGGTTTCATCATTAGATCAAGTCAGATGTATATTCTCCATGAGAAAATACAGTTAGTTCAGACCCAAGGGTATTTCTAAACAATATCAATTCCTTGAGGACCCAGGAACTCTGCTCTTCCCAAAGGGACTTTAGACGCTGCTCTCTAGTGGTCTATTGAAATAGACCTAATTCTCCTTTGACAGTCCAGCTTTTGTAAAAGTGACTGAATAACAGATCAGACCTTCAATAATGTGGAAAATACTGCCTCTCAGTTTGTCCTCAAGTTGAGCAAGGAAGTTCCAAAATGCTCTGATGAGTTTTCAGTGATAAAAAAAAAAGAAAAAGAAAAAGATTACTCCAATTAATGAAAGTGTTTAAGCATTACTAATATGTAAAATCTTAAATAAATGTATGAGTTCAAATAACTTTCCTGGAAACAAAAATACTAGAGGAGAAAATGATGCCCCTTCTATTCCAGAAACATATTGTGCAATAAAATTCTCAGTTCTCTAGAAATACCTTTTTATACAGCTATGATGAATGAGTAGGGTGATTTATGAATAACATACTTTTATTTTATTATGCAGATTATTTGTATCTCATTGTCAAAAATTATAAAATTAATTTCAAATGTTGTGCACTATTTTCTATATTGCAGATCATAAATTATTTTAGAAAAGTTAACATTTTAAAATGGAAAACAGATCAAGTTCGTTTCTCTGTACATGTAAGTATATGTATATTAATATGTATGTATAATGTGTGTGGTAGGCCATCAAAAGTAGGCCCTCTTAAATGTGTGGTGCTTGTGTTTATTGCTGTAGTGCTCACTGGATATTTTATTTGATATTTCTTTCTGTATGGTTGAGGTGTTTCAAGACCTTTTTCCTGTCTTCTCTCAAACTGACTTTGCCCATTTTCAACTTATTTGATTGTTTTACCCCATTCTATTGCTTTTCTTTTCTTCAAACAAGGTTCTCTTTATTTAATTCAAACAAATTCAAACTTTCATTATGATGAAAGTATGAAAATACAATATTTTTAGCACCATCACTAGAGTTCACACCAACGTTAAGTATTTGTTCTGCTGTTTTCTACTTTTTTTTTTTTTTTTTGGTTTTTGGGCCACACCCGTTTGACGCTCAGGGGTTACTCCTGGCTATGTGCTCAGAAATCGCCCCACCTTACCTCCAGCGCCACCTACCCAGCCCCTGTTTTCTACTTTTATATGTTTTGTTTTTGTTCTACATGATAGTGAGATCCCTAGTAACTATCCAAGAAAAGTATAACAGTTGTAGTTGTAGTGATGTTTCAGTGAACATATATAAAGATTAAAGAAAAATTATAGTATTTAGTATTCCTCAAACAAAATTATGAAATAAATAAATGCTGTAAAGCATAGGTGAAGGGTTCATATATGGAGAATTATAAAGTAGACACTACAAATGATTAAATATCTCTTTGTTATAGTACTATAGAATTGTAAGATTGTAAGTCCACTATATAACTTCTTTCTATATCTATATAAACTTCACTACACTTCACCCCAAATACCAGCATCATCACACAGTCATCCACACCTTCCATACTTTTTCCTTCAGGTAACCCCACTGTTTTCTATGTCTACGAATTAGTTTTGTGGTTTTATTTATTTTTATTTTGCTTGAGTTTGGGGGCCACTTCTGGCAGTGCTCATGACAGATTTCTAGCTCTTTTCTCAGTTCTTATTCCTAGCAGTGTTTGGAGCACCAAATACAGCACAAGGAATCAAACCATGGTTTGCCATGAGCAAAACACATAACTTAACCTTTGTACTCAAATCTATTTTGTCAAATGTATCACAAGATAGATAGATGATAGATAGATAGATAGATAGATAGATAGATAGATAGATAGATAGATAGATAGATAGATAATAGATATAGTTTTGGGGGCACACCCAGTGATACTCAGGGATTACTCCTGGTTATGCACTCAAAAATCACTCCTGGCTTGGGGAACCATATGAGATGCCAGGGGATTGAACCTCGGCCAGTCCTAGGTCAGCCTCGTGCAAGGCAAAAGCCCTACTGCTGTACCACTGATCTGGTCCACACAATTATCTTTTTTTAATTTTGATGATAGTTTAGAGAGGAAGTGTGCTTCTGTTCATTTTCTAGTGGAAATTTGGTAATTTCACATACTTGATATTATGATAAATATTATGTCAACAATATGTATAACTTCTGTTTATGTCCCATATGGTCCCCCAAGCCAGGAGCAACTTCTGAGCACGTAGCCAGGAGTAACCCCTGAGCGTCACCGGGTGTGGCCCAAAAACCAAAAAAAAAATCATTTTGTAATAAAGAAAATATTAAGTTTATTTTTATTTATAGATGGATTTCATTACTTATTTTCCAACTATTTAAGTTTAATTAAATATATATATATATATAAATCAGCATCATAAAGTTCATCAAAATTACCCATTACTCTTATATTTCATCCACCTTCCTTTTTTCTAAGATAATCACTAGCATTACACGGTGGGTTATTTTGGGTTTTAAGGGCTGTTTATTGATGTTTTTATTAGGTTTTATGCATCAATAATTCATATTCTATACAAATTATTCATATTTTATATGAATTATCCATAGATTTTCATGGATTCATATTTCATAAAAGCAAAACCATACTGTTTACCTAAACTCTGAGAAAAAGTATTTGGAAGAACATTTTGTATTCATAAACTTTTTCTCTTATCAAACCAAAATTATGGTTTCAGTTATACACTGATAGTTCCTGCTATCTATGCAAAACTTCTTCATCATTATAATTAGAAACACTTTCTTCTAGCATGAACTTCATGAATGGCAGAGAGGGTTGAATACTAAGTAAGAAGAAAGTCTGTTCAAGGATTTCCTTCTTTCTGGCACCTGATGTCAATCAGACGGACTATGGCTAATCTCACCATGAGCGGCTTTGTTCTCATGGGGTTTTCTGCCGAGCCTGAGCTAGAAATCTTATATGCATCCTTGTTCTTAGTTTTTTACTTGCTGTCTTTAACTGGTAACATCCTCATTATCACCACCACTACCATGGATGAAAGTCTCAGCTCCCCCATGTACTTTTTCCTGAAGCATCTCTCCTTCTTGGATATCTGTTATATTTCTGTGACTGTACCAAGATCCGTTTACAACTCTTTCATGCAGAGTGGAATTATTTCCTTCTGGGAATGCATATTACAGTGTTTTGCTTTAATTGTCTGTATTTCTGCTGAATTGGCCATGCTCACAATGATGTCCTATGACCGCTATGTGGCCATCTGCCTTCCACTACACTATGATATCATTATGAATGTCAGAACCTGTGTCCATGGAGTCATTGGCATCTGGATCAGTGGGGCTATCTCTGGAGTAATGCACACTGCAGCTACTTTCTCCATCCCGAATTATTCATCAGTTCTTCTGTGATGTGCTCCAGATCCTGAAACTCTCATGCTCCAATGAGTATATAGGTGATGTTGCCGTCACTATCTTCATATCTTTTGCTGCATTTTTCTGTGTCATCTTTATTGGCTTCTCTTACACACACATATTTTCCTCTGTGCTAAGGATGCCATCTGCAGAAGGCAGAGCCAAGGCCTTTTCCACTTGCCTCCCCCACCTTGCTGTTGTCATATTATTCCTGACCACGTCTTCCTTTGAATTTTTAAAACCTCGTTCAGAATCTTCAACTGCATTGGACATTTTGCTTACTGTTCTTTATACAATTGTCCCCCCAACTTTTAATCCAGTTATATATAGCCTGAGAAATAAAGCCATTAAGAAGGCTCTAAGAAAGTTATTTCAAAGAATAAAAGCATACCTTATTTGTTAAGGTAGATCTTAATTATCAAGTGAAACAGTTATTGCTTAATAGTGAATTCAATCAATAAAGTAAAACAAGATAAACACTGTATGGGATGTTTTGTGGGGTACATTTTGTGTCATATAGGTAGGTTTTCATGTGTATGTTACCAAGTTATAAAAATATTCATATAAACTATATGCATATATAGTCTTAATGTATATTGATTAGATCTTATTCCACAAACCAAGTGTGTAATTAATATATTAATTCTTCTAATAATAATTTCAATTGCATTTCTCTTCCTTATTTCTTTCTATATCAATGACAAAATCCAATAAATGCAGTGTGCATTTGTCATTTCCAAAGTGATACCTGTCTATGGAGATTAGGTAACTATCACAGCATGCAACATGGATGTCTCCATTATTAAGGGAAGCACACACCAGATGTGTCTATTGGCTTTCCTGGTGCAGTCCCTGATTTCCCCCCCAAGAAATATTTCAGCTAGAATGCCCATTGGAGGAAGTTAATCATAACCCCTGTGTGGATTACTGGCTATATTTCTGTTATATTCATGACATGGAGGTGACATTATATATCTCTTTTCTTATCATTTGGCTTTGTCTCCTTTGCAAAACTACAGACCAAAATTCGGCCTCAGTCAATATGCAGTCAGAGAAATTTCAGTACCAACAGCTGCTAAAGTTCCCCACTGGCTAAGTATATTTGCAACTCAAAGACACTTCTTGGTAGTAAACAACAGCTCCTATCTTTCTTGCATTTTACTATTCCAGCAGGTTGCAAATTGTTGCAAAAACAGTTTCTCCTTCTTTGTTATAAGAACATCCTTCTAAACTAGAACACCCCCTTATGTCACTTCCTTACATTTTAGTTTGAGATTCTTTCCCCCTGTATTGGCTAGGTTTTGATATGTAGATTCTAGGGCCTGCTATCATTGTATTCCTTCTCCTAAGATTCCCTGCCCTTTGTTTCCGCCAAAAATTTTGCATGCCAGATATTTGTATATATTTTCCAACATGGAGAGAAAATTTGTCTCTTGTCTATTGCAGATGTGAGTCCCCATACAATGTATTTTGTATAGTCTTATTATTTCATATTTGTTCATTTCATGCGCACTTTCTTTAGTGAAGAAATTTTCGTCCCCACTAGAAGATGCTGAGATGCAAGATGCCTGCAGCAGATAACAGTTGAGATAAGCTCGGGTAGCAGAAGTCTCTACATTATTAGCTATTTGGAACTAGCAATATCGTATCAACCTTCCTGAAGATACTTGAATATACTTGAATGCTTTGAATAAACAATCTCAATATACTTAAGTCACCCTGAAAAATTTATTTATCAGTTACATTTCTTTTTCAGATGAACTTTTTAATTAATTTTTTTCAGATGAGTAATTTTCAGATTAATTTTACACCTATGTGGAAGAAATGTTTGAATAACAGAACAAGGGACAAAGGACATTTTGTGAAAGTAAGGTGCTTACTTTTTCTGACACTAAATATGGTTTCTTGAGCACCACCAAAGTTCACTTATGAATATAGAGCTACAACCACTGATTCTCAGGCTCTTCCAAAACATTGAAAAGACAGGAATCCTTCCTAATTCCTTGTACCAGGTGAATATCACAATCATTCCAAAAAACAAAGAAGACACTGCCAAGAAAGAGAACTACAGACCAATCTCACTAATAAACATAGATGCAAAAATCCTCAAAAAAAATCTTAGCAAACCGAATATCAAAAAGATTATACACTATGACCAAGTAAATCAATTAACATCATACATCACATCAACAAGAAGAAAGACAAAAACCACATGGTCATATCAATCGATACAGAGAAGGCATTTGACAACATCCAACATCCATTTATGCTGAAAACACTCAGCAAAATAGGATTAAGAGGAACCTTTCTCAAGATAGTTAAAGCTATCTATAAAAAGCCCACAGTCGGGGCTGGGCGGTGGCACTAAAGGTAAGGTGCCTGCCTTGCCTGCGCTAGCCTTGGATGGACCGCGGTTCGATCCCCCGGTGTCCCATATGGTCCCCCAAGCCAGGAGCAACTTCTGAGCACATAGCCAGGAGTAACCCCTGAGCATTACCGGGTGTGGCCCAAAAACCAAAAAAAAAAAAAAAAAAAAAAAAAAAGCCCACAGTCAACACTATCCTTAATGGCAAAAAACTGAAAACATTCCCAATAAGGCTGCCCACTTTCTCCACTCTTATTCAACATAGTTTTAGAAGTACTAGCACTAGCAATCAGACAAGAAAAGGGAATTCAAGGAATTTACATAGGGAAAGGTGAAGTCAAACTATCTCCTTTTGCTGATGATATAATGATATATATAAAAAAACCTTAAAAGTCCACAGTAAAACTAGAAAAAATAAGCCAATACAGCAAAGTGGCTGCTACAAAATCCACACTCAAAAGACAATACCATTACTCTATAAAATATCAAAGTAGAGAAAGACATTAAGGAGTCGATCCCATTTAAAATAGTACCTAAAAATATCAAGCACTTAGGAATAAACCCGACAAGAGAAGTGAAAACTTCAGAAAGACATTAAAGAGGACCTAAGGAAATAGAAAACATCCCCTACACAAGGGTAGGAAGAATCAACATAATCAAAATGACTATCTTACATAAATTACTATATAGATTCAACACAATCCCTATCCAAACTCGACATCATTTTTTAAGAAATTAAAACAATAAATTGTAAAGTTCATCTGGAACCACAAAAGATCTAGGTTAGCCAAATGCTTACTGAAAACCAAGAAACTGGGTGGCATTTCTTTACCTAACCTGAAGCTTTATTATAAAGCCATAGTCATCAAAACAGCATGGTACTAGAACAAAGACAGAGTATCAGGCCAGTGTGTTAGAACAGAATATTCAGAGATTTAGTCATAGATATACAGTCAACTCATATTTTACAAAAGATCCCAGAAATGTATCCAACAAATGATGTTGGAACAAATGGATAACCACCTGTAAGAAACTAAAGATTAATCCATACCTCACATCCTACACAAAAATCAACTCAAAATAGATTAATGATTTGGAAATAAGACCCAAATCTATAAAGCTCATTGAGGGAAAAATAGGCATAACACTACAAGACTTATACCTCAAAAAAGTCTTTGATGATAAAATTCCAATGGAAAAATTCCAATGGCATCAAACTTAAACAAATGGGACTACATGAAACTAAAGAGTTTCTGTATGGTGAAAGAAACTTTGGATAAAACTAACAGACAGCTAACAGAATTGGAAAAATTTTCATACTCGACACATCAAACCAAGGATTAATATCTAGGATATACAAAGCACTCAGAAAGGTGAGCTCCATAAAACCCAATAAAGCCATAGAAAAATGGGGAGAATAAATGAATAGATATTTTCCAAGGAAGACCAACAGATGACCAAGAGTCATATGAAAACATGTTCACCATCACTCAACATTAGAGAAATCCAAATCAAGAGAACAATGAGGTACAACCTAACACAAGTGATGATGGCACACATCAAAAATAATGGGAACAATCTCTATTGGCGAGGTGTGGTAAGAAAGGAACTTTCATCCACTGCTATGGGAATGTTGCCTGGTCCAACCCCTATGTAAATTAGTATGAAGGATGCTTAGTAAACTCAGAATTGAGTTTCCTTATGATCCAGTAATCACATTCCTGGGTGTCTACCCCCAAGATGGAGGAATATTCATCCTAATGTATGTATGCAGCAATCAGCACAATAGCCAAGAATTGGAACCAACCTCAATGCCCAACTACAGATGAGTGGATCATGAAGATGTGGTATTTATACACAATGGAATACTACATAGCAGTTAGAAATGATACTATCATGGATTTTGCAGCAACATGAATGGATCTTTAAAATATTATGTTAAATGAAGTAAGCCAGAAGAAGAAGGATACAGAATAACACTTCTTTGAGGCATTTAGAACATATACCACATCTGATTACAGTAATCCACGAGCAAATACAAAGGTCGAAAGGGTAAAAACTCCGAACACCGTAGTTACCAGCATATAACAAGAAGTGTTCAAATGAAGTGGAAGGGGGCAACACAAAGATGCGAATACCCATTATAACCTAAAGAAACCAGCAAGGACAGAAGCAGCAGTTTGGAGCAAACAGGAATGTAACCAACCTCTAAACACCAAGATATATTATAATGTCCTAATGTATTATCCAGAGAACCAGGTGAAGAATATATGAAAAGCCTGGACTCCAGCTGCAGTGATAACAAACTATGTTTTAATGCCTTAATTTTAACAAGTATAAAATAATCCTTCAAAGGATGGACACGCTAATTTTAAACCTCAGCATTCAACCATGCCAGTTTCCATACGCAGTGCACATTCTGTCAGTGTCTTGATAAAGTACTCTAATTTGCCCAGTTCTTTTTGTTTATGTCTTCTATTAGGATCCAAAGCATATGATCATTCAGACCACTGGAACAGTCAATGGCTCACCAAAGACTTATGTTACAGGTTCAATGCATGTCGAACATGTTCTGGCAAATCACTACTCCCCCCCCCTTATTTTTTTTTTTTTGGTTTTTGGGCTACACCCGGCGGTGCTCAGGGGTTCCTCCTGGCTGTCTGCTCAGAAATAGCTCCTGGCAGGCACAGGGGGGCCATATGGGACATCGGCATTCAAACCAATCACCTTTGGTCCTGGATCGGCTGCTTGCAAGGCAAACACTGCTGTGCTATCTCTCCAGGCCCATGTAATTTATTTATTTATTTCTTTTTTCTTTCTTTCTTTCTTTCTTTCTTTCTTTCTTTCTTTCTTTCTTTCTTTCTTTCTTTCTTTCTTTCTTTCTTTCTTTCTTTCTTTCTTTCTTTCTTTCTTTCTTTCTTTCTTTCTTTCTTTCTTTCTTTCTTTCTTTCTTTCTTTCTTTCTTTCTTTCTTTCTTTCTTTCTTTCTTTTCTTTCTTTTTTTTTTTTTTTTTGGTTTTTGGGCCACACCCGGCGGTGCTCAGGGGTTACTCCGGCTATCTGTTCAGAAATATCTCTTGGCAGGCATCGGGGACCATACGGGACACCAGGATTCGAACCAACCACCTTAGGTCCTGGATCGGCTGCTTGCAAGGCAAACACCGCTGTGCTATCTCTCCAGGCCCCCTTTTTTAAATTTTCTTTCTCTCTCTTCTTCCCTCTACTTTTTTCCGTTTCTCCTTTATTCTTCCTCATTAATTCAGTATATTAAAAAAAGCTCTCAAATATTGTTGCCTTTGTAGTAGATTACAATATTTGAACATATAAGATAACAAATGAAACCACAAAGACTAAAATTAGTAAGAACAGTAAAAATGGTATATTTAAAGTGGGCCTGGGCATAAAAACCTCCAGACAAAAGATGTGCGATTTTTTTCAAATGCCTTGCTTTAGCAGTTGTGAATTTATATGAAGTCTAGAAATTATATGTACGGTGCATAGGGTGCTTGCCTGGCATGTGGTCAACCTGGATTAAATCACTGGCATCTCAAATGGTCCCCTGAGCACCAACAGAAATAATTCCTGAATGCAGAGCCAGGAGTAAGCCTGAATTATCACAGGTGTGACCCCCAAAACAAACAAAAAAATAAAATGTATTGAGAAATTACAAGTGCATTTTGTATGTAACTTATGAAACAAAAATAATGCATTGGATAATCTCAAAAATATAAAATAAAAAAAGCTCTCGCTCAGTTGCTCCTTAGGAAAGGTTCCTCTATGCTTAAGATGCAGCGGACAACACTTCATAGGGTAACTACATCCTATAATCCTCACCACCCATTGCTTAGTACTCTAGATGTGAAAACTGTGCTTATCCTAAAAATCTCCAACCACTATATAATTCTGAAACCTTTATTTAGCAAAGACCACCCTCATCAGTGATGAAGAGCCTCGAAAGAGGAAAATCCTCCAATACTGATGCACTGGCTCAATACTCTAACTTGTTTTTACCGTATTTACTTATTCTTCCTTTCTCTTCTCTCTTATCTTTTGTTTTTACCCCTTTTTTTTCCTAAACCATATCTTAACTGATCATTTATCTTTTCCTAACTCAGTCATATCTCAAAAGTTCACACATAGCCTATGAGTGTCAGGCCTCCAGCAACAACCTAAGAATAGAACACTAATGTCTATCTTTATGTGGGCATGAGTTTGTAGACATTGGACTCCTCTCTGATTGCCAAACCTAAAATGTAAACAAATTATGCCTAAACTGTATATAGCCCCTCTTATATATTACTCCTCCCCCTTCATAAATTCCTCTATTCTTTTATCCCTCAATCCTGATCCATCACCTTTCCTTATTAACTCTCTTTACCCTCAGTTATTAACTCATTAGGTACCAAGACCAAACTCCTGCTCCAATAAACCACCACCAAGTTCCTAAACTGAAAGGACACCCTCCTAGCCCCACATAACATGCCTCTGCAAGAAACTTCTATCAACACACCTGCTAACTCAAGCGGCTGGCCCTTCTTACCCTATTAATCATGGACTGTTGCATGCTACTGATTCAGCCCCAGAAGGACCCCAGTCCAAGGACACTTTCCTCATGGCTACAAATAACTTCTCAAACCCAACAAGACATGATGTGTGATGAAAAACTGCCCTAGATTCCACCGCCCCCAAGAATATCTCAAAAGACTCAATGGGGAAGCCTATATTTTCTTTATGTGTTTAATACCTCCATAATAATACCTCCTATTTTGTTTATTCCCAAAAGTAAGTTAGCCTTGTAAACAGCATTATTTTTAATGGCTTTTTAAAATGTAATTTTATTTATTTATTTTATATATATTTTTTCTTTTTCTGTTTCTCTCTCCAACCTCACCTGTTTTGGTTCTGATTGGTATGAAAACCTACAAAAAAAGTCTTGCCTGGGATACAAGCTCAGGTCAAAACTAGGGCACAGAGATTGTGCAGACTATCATTCTCACCTCCAAATCTACCAGCAATATAATATGTTGCCAAACCCTTTTGCATAGGCACTCTAAACAGAAATGTTATACACAGAAACAAAGCCTTATCTACTAGGGATAAGGACTCATACTTTTTTTTAATACAGGCTCCCCTCCCACCTTGAACATATGTCATATGGACTCAATTTAGATTCCATGTGATTGGACAGCGACTGTTCAACCCAGATCCCAGAAATGGAACTGACACAGGTCCCAGCAACAGCACCAGGAACCAGACTCATCCCGGGCATAAGTCCCGAACACCGTCCCATCACCAACTTGTACCATTTTTACCATGACATCCTGATATGAGGAAACCGCAACAACTTGAGCTAAGAGAAGGCTGCCCTATCTCATCCCCTAATGGTATATGATAAAATTGGGAGACATGTCATCCTTTGCTCTAAGCAAAAACCAAAATTGTTATTTACAGAAGACTGACTGACAAACATGGACTCGACAGAACCTATCAAGGGACCAATGAGGAGATTCCTAGTCTAAGCCTCGGCTTGGATTCATACAAAAATCAAGATCTCTAATCTCAGATGTCTGACTTTGACAATTGCGACTGAGCAGAACTTCTGGAACCATGCTGAAAAACTATAGCCGAGGGTCTGTCCTAGAATCTGAGCAAAAACCAAGTCCACTAAGTACAGAAGACTGATTACAATAACAGTGATGGAACAGAAATCCTAGAACCTTAAAGAAAAACTCTCTCCTCGCCTTCGGCCTATGACCTACCCAAATAGCAAGTTCTCCAGCTTCAGAGGCGGGATGTCATCACCCACGTCCAAGCAAATGTCTTCTGGCACCATAAAAAGACCTTGAATTGTATAAAAGAACGAGTAAGGAGCCTGTAGTTGTTCCCATGACAGTATGATTCAAGGGCGGAGAAACCATGTATCTCTTTAGGCCAAGGGAATTCCCATTCTAATTTTCCCAATATGTACTGTGCCTATGCAAAAAAATAAAGAAAGAAGAAACAAGAAACACAACGCTTTTTTTTTTTTTAAGAAGTTGCTGGTCTGGTTTTTGTTGTTGTTTGTTGCATTAAGCACTTTGGATGGGCTTGGATGGAGCTGGATGGTGATGGGATGAATGGAGGGGCCTTTCTCTGCCATCTTAGGCCATGTGGCCCCAATCCCCTCCAGCTGGCAGGTATCTGGGTTCAGGAGAACAGCGGGTATAAAACTCTCATGCAGTCAGGCTTCCAGAGAGATATTCTTTATTTGCCCTGGCCAACACGTGTGGCCTATAATCTTAAACCTATTTAAGCATGGCAGCTTGCCCTGCGTCTAGCTTTTTTCAGCCATCTCTCCTCCAACCTTCATCCATGCAATTTCCCCTTTTGACCTAGAGGCCAAACCTTTTGAAACCTCCCCAAGACCTCTCCCAGAAATGGGAGGGGCTTTCTTGTAGATAAGCTTACACAAAGAATAGGTTTAGGGTAACAGTTCTGCTTACTCCTTTATTGGTTGTTTGTGAATCTGCAAAGAGCTCCCAGAATGAGAAATTGATTCCCATCGCCATGTCCCCTTTTGGGGGGAGATCTTGGTAATATTCATCCGCAGCAAATAATCCACACAGACAGGAGGGTTAAGGGGTATAAGGTTGGGTGAAGAGAGTCCTTTGTCAGCCTGCTGCTAGCTCCAAAACACCTCGAGCCAGCCAGCCAACTCTGGCAAAAAGACCCTGAACGCCTGACACCCAAGCTATATATTTGACTCTCAACAGCGCCCCCACCTGGAAGGTTAAGGTGGGACAACAGGCAAAGAATAATCTTATGGAAATATTTTCATATACAACAATTCCCCCTTTTTAGTAAAGAAACAATAATAATGTACAGAAGTAAATAATATTTTCTATAATTGTAAAAAGGAACAACTAAGCAATAAAAAAGAGCAGCTGTTTGCATAAGAGCATCTCAGGAAAAAGTAGAGAAAAACTTCTAACATAAACACAGGGTGTCCAAAACCAGAAACATATGTCAAGGAATCAACTACAAGCTCCAGAAATGATAGATCTACAGCATACAAGGTGAAAAATTCTAAGTTTTTCCTAGGAAAAGCAGATGTAGAATTTGGGATTCAATGATCCAGAACCTAGTAGGCCATGGGGAGCTCTTGGGGCAAGCACAAAGGCCAAAAATAATTCCTTCTAAGAGATGCTAAAAAGGCTGTGTATCAGGCTAGATGAAGCACAATTTCCATTCATGTTCAGGTTGAACAGAAGAAAGCCCATCTTTGGGGGCAGTGAATTAGGCCTCTGTTTTTCAGTTGTTGTTTTTGTTGTTGTTGTTGTTTTTAGTTATTTTTGTTTGTTTCTTCGGAGCTGATGGTTTTGGGTTTTGATTTATTCTTATTATTATTTTTGTACTTTTGCTGTTACTCCCTTATTGGTGTTTTGTTTTCGTTGTCTTCTTTTTTCTTCTATCCCCTTTTTTCTTCCAAATGGATACTTACAACACCTAGACAGACTCCTCCCATATCCTTTCTTATATCTCCAATAGAATCACATTATTGGAACCACCTTGATTAGCATCATAATTGGAGGGAGAAAAATGGAATGGACCAGACAGTCATATGTTCATTTGGTGGAAATAAAAAAAAATGATCAGATTTGATACCAAATCCAAAGTCAACAACAATAGAATCTATACCCAATTTACATCAAGCTGTACTGGGGGGAACAGTTTCACTAGCATTATGGAGGTAAAGGAGGGAGAAGAGGGATGCATGCTGGGAACAGGTGGAGGAAGGACAACACTGGTGGTGGGAATTCTCATTCATTATCACTATGTGCCTTAAATATTACTGTGAAAGACTTGTAATTCACTTTGACCACACAAAAAACAACAACAACAACAACAACAATAGAAAAAAGAATTTGAAGCTGTTCTTGAGAAATGACAGAACATTGCAATGATTAGTTCTTCCATTTCCTGTCCATCTTCATTATCCACTCTGGCTCTTCAAAGAGAACTGTTAACCTGCCAAGCTGAGAAGATAATGTGACTTCTGTTTAAAATAAAGTGCAACTATTGTGGTTTTATTTTATAAACAATGCTCTATTTCATGTTAAACTTCATGCATGGAGAAGCTCATATGTTTGAATAAAATTAGGATTTATGATTGTAAAATAACTATATAAATTATTGTAATTTTGACAAAATAGAGCAAAGTACTATTATAGTCACTATTTTATTTTATTATTCACTAAATATTTTAGTTAGTGCTATTATAATTTACAGCCAATCTTAAAGCTTTCAGCTATTTAACAGTTCTATGCAGATCAAACCATTGAACATAGAATATTGAACATAGATCATATGTTTCAATTTAGCATTCTATCTTAATCATTTTAATGGCTATTTATTTCATCCAGAGTAAATTTTGATGAATACTTAGAGATATAACATTAGGATATTATAATATTTTATATAATATATGATATAGTTTATATACTTCAAGATAAAATATACCCTAATATATTACTATCCAGTCAATACAATTATTAAATTACTTAAATTAAATTAAGTATGAAATTACTTAAATCTTTTGTAGGGTATTCTGTAGTTTAAAATACAAATCATGATGCTTTTGAATTATTTGATCTAAAGAACATAAAACTTTAACTCCAATAACTAAGTGTGATCATTAAATCCATTCAACAGAAAAAGGTGTTGCAAGGAGTCCATATAATTGCGAATTTGGACTCCAGGGTAATTTATAAAGTATTACAAATACCCAAAGCACTTAGGATCTCTGTGTCTGCCAAAGAGACTTCAGACCCAACCACAGACATCCAAAGAAGCACTGAAATAAGCTTGGTTTTTTTCCCTCCACTTACTTCACTTTGCTGCAAAGAAGTAAATTGTAGAGACCAAGACCTTGATCTCATGTCAGCTAATGACAAGAATAATTTGCTATGTTGAGAGAAGTTTCTGAGTGTGCTCAGGTGAGTTTCATAAGTTCCAGAAGAAGATATACCTTGAAAGAATATCTAAGAACAACTAAAGAAATGTTCCAAATCTTCCTTTTTCCCATTGTTTATCTTCTTGATATTAGTTAAGATTTTATAGAAAATCAGTAAGGGTTAACTAGTATTATACATCATAACACTAGATAAAGTAAACTTATTTTTATAAATAAATGAATTAACAACTAAGCAACACATATGCTATATAATCTGCTAGACAATACAATAATTATATACATTGTTGTATTTTCAAAGGACACAAAAACAGAAATTTATAGTTAAATGCAAATCTATTTTTTTCCCACTATAAGGCAAATATATTAGCAGTGGTTATGGAAAAAGAAGCATAGAATGAGGGTTTTTTTTTGGGGGGGGGAGGTGGCTTCATTTAGAAAAATAAGCACAATTCCCAGAATTTAGAAATAAAAGTGATTAGCATTTGCAAAAATTGACATGGATAATTTTAGTTGCAATAGAAAAATACCTCAGTGAGTAAATGTGTCTTTATTATGAAGTAATTATGGAGTGTAGGAATCATCTCTCTCTGTGTCTGTCTCTCTCTGGGCCATTAAATGTTTCAGTTTGGCCCATGAGCTCCAGACTCCCTTCACTCTCTTGGCAATATTCAAGGCCACCTTTTTGTCACAAAAAAGCTGAAACAACATATTCCAAGATATTTACTCAGGTATGAATATAGATTTATTAACACATTTTTGGTTCTTTGAGCCACACCCGGCGGCACTCAGGGGTTCCTCCTGGCTCTGCTTTCAGAAATTGCTCCTGGCATGAGAGACCATATAGGATTGAACCTGCGTCCATCCTTGATCAGCCATGTGCAAAGCAAATGCCCTACTGCAGTGCTACCACACAGCCCCCTAAAGTTATTATCTTTAATTAAAACAGGATTGTAAAATTCTGCAGGATACACACACACCTACATACGCCATCTTACAGTAAGGGGCCCCCTTTTTCAGATAGGTTAGATTCAATTGAAGGAATTGACCCTTCTTATTCTACTTCCTCTTTCCCACCTTTCAGATGGTCAATGTAGTTCATACAAAACCTAAGTGCTGATTAGTTTTGCTGATTAAGTTAGTTTTGCTGATTTAAGCTGGTTCCATGTCCGTTTGGTTATCAAGAGTCTACATGAGAGTGAAAACATAGAGTAATTGCCTTATCTCAAATGAATAATTACGAATAACCTTTCTTTATTTGGACCTTTTTCTCCGCATATGTAACAAAATAAAAATTTTTCAATAACATAGCAGTGATCCAACCAGTGTTGTTGTAGAAAATATAAAATAAGCAATATAGCTAGCTCAAAAATGTATTGATAATTTTATTTTTTAGCCACACCAAGGTATGCTCACATCTTACTTCTGGCTCTGCACTCAGTGATAACCCTGGTGGACCTGTGGAACATATAGGCTGTAAGGAATCAAACCCAAGTCATCTGAATGCAAGGAAAATGCTCTTTCTATGATACTATCAATTTAGCCCCTAATTGTAATTTTTTTCACAGAAAACAATGTTAAAATAATTTGAATACTCAGAGTTCAAATAAAATCAGTTTTTATTTATTTATTTATTTATTTATTTTGGGTGGAGCTAAATCTGGTTGTGCTCAGGCCTTGTTCCTTACACTGCACTCAGGGATCACTCCAGGCAGCCTCAAAGGACCCTATGGGGTGCCTGGGATTGAATCCTGCATGACTGTGTGCAAGGTAATCACCCTCCCTGCTGTACTATTGCTCTGGTCTCAAAGTACTATTTTTAGATTTAATTTAGTGTGAATACATTTCCCTATGCATTTATCTAAGTTTGGCATTTAATAAATGAAGTTCATCAATTTATTTATTTATTAAGTAGTGCTTGGGGCTTAATTGGGAGTAAAATATGCAGTGCTACCTTACTTTTCAAATAATAATTACCTTATTTAAACAATATGGTTACAAAAATGTTTATATTGAGTTTCAGTCATTGAATGTATACTACCATTCACCAGTGTAACGTTCCTACCACCAATGTCCCCCATTTTCCTCCTTTCCGACTCCTTGCATGCTTTCATGACAGGCATTCTATTTTCCTCTCACTATCATTGGCATGGTAGTTGTTAGTGCAGTTATTTCTCTAACTACACTCAACCAATCTTTGTAGAAAGCTTGATTTAATGGACTGTCCTTCTGACCTGCATCTCTATTGTCTCTGGGTATTATTAACATACTGTCTTTTATTTTTATTAAATACCACAGATGAGTGAGACTATCCTATGACTATTTCTCTTCCTCTGACTCATTTCACTCAGCATAATAATTTCCATGTCCATCCATAAATAGGCTCATTTTATGACTTCATTTTTCCATTGTGTCAATGTACTACAGTTTCTTCAGCCACTCATCTGTTGTTAGCCATCTGGGTTATTTCCAGATTCTAGCTATTGTAAATAGTGCTGCAGTGAACACAGAAGTGCAGAGGGCAATTTTGTATTATGTTTTTGTATTACTAGGGTATATTTCTAGGAATGGTAACCTAGTGTCAGCTGTAGTACCACACAATGGTCTTGGGTGCTGTACTATGTATTCCTTTTTGATAAAATAGAAGTGCTAAAATCTAGAATCTTCCTTAACATCCATAACATAGGTTTCTTCCAAACAAAGAAATTGAAACCTGATTATAATTATAATAATAAATATATTATTAAAACATAATTTTAATTGGTTGGTCCCTTCACACATGAATTCCATGGCACATTTTAGTTCAGTTAGAAAAATATAGAATTAAGAAGAGGGAGTACAACAGGGTATTTTTTTTATCCATTGTAACTTTTTGCTTTACTGTTTCATTATTATTGTTGTTATTATTATTATTATTATTATTATTATTATTATTATTATTATTATTATTATTATTATGCTTTTTGGGCCACACCTGGTGACACCCAGAGCTTACTCCTGGCTATGTGCTCAAAAATCGCTCCTGGTTGGGAACCATATAGGACACCAGGGGATCAACCCACTGTCCTTCCTAGGTGAGCGCATGTAAGGCAGGCTCCCTACTGCTTGTGCCACCTCTCTGGCCCCTACTGTTTTCATTTAATTTTATTAACTAAAGAACAAAATCTAGTATGAAGGTGAATACTGCACTCTATCAGAAAGACTACTCAATCTAGTCATATTTTTTAAAAATAAAACTTCCTATCCTCTATGTTATCATCCCTGTTTTTTGTTCAATAAATCCTATAGTGGATTAGGCAGGGAAACAAATGAAGAGATAAACAGGAGATGAAAGACTACTTGCGTTTCATCTTCAGAATAATTCCAAGAAGAAATTATTCCAAGAAGGAACACTGTGTGTTCCATCTTCCCAAGTCATCAATGGTCGTTTAAAGAGACCTCATGTTTTTTTTCTTTTTCTTTTTTAATATAATTTTTATTTTGATCATAGTGGCTTACATATTGTTGACAATAATATTTTAGGTATATATTTACATAAAATCAGGGGGATTCCCATCACCAATTTGTCCTCCCTACACCTCCGTTTTCGTCCTACCTCCCATATCCTCTTCCCTCACCCTGGGGCTGCTAGAATATGTGGTCTCCTCTGTGCCTGCCTACTACCTAGTAGTCTTGCACCTGTTTGGTCTTGGTGCCTCCCTTATTTCCCCCTCTAACTGGGAGGCAGGACTAGCTAGTTCAAGTTACGTGGTTTTGTTTGAAGAAGAGAAAAGTAATAAACTGGGGTAAAAGTCTAATATGCCGAAAATGGGCAGAATCCTTCTAGAGGCTCTCATCATCGGTTTGAGAGACGAAGGA
This sequence comes from Suncus etruscus, assembly GCF_024139225.1. Taxonomy (NCBI): domain Eukaryota; kingdom Metazoa; phylum Chordata; class Mammalia; order Eulipotyphla; family Soricidae; genus Suncus; species Suncus etruscus. The sequence continues at coordinate 58,080,016 of NC_064865.1, forward strand.
GAAAAAGAAGGTGAAACACTCCATCAGTACAAAAGAAAGTGTCAAATATCCAGTGAGGACTCCAACAATAACGATAAGCACCACAAAGAAAAAAAAAAGCCATGAGACCTCATGTTTTAAGGAGAAATTTATGGCCCTTGTGTTCAAGTATTTTATTCTGTCTTTCAGACAAGAAGATCTGGGCACCGAGGAGGACTATGGCGAATTTTTCTATGGGTGGGTTTGTGCTCATGGGATTTTCTGTGAAACCTGAGTTAGAACTCGCTTATGCTTCTCTATTCTTCATCTTGTACTTGTTGGCACTAACTGGCAATAGCCTCATTATAGCCACCACTTCCGTGGATGACAATCTCAACTCCCCCATGTACTTCTTCCTGAAGCATCTCTCCTTCTTGGATCTCTGCTATATTTCTGTGACTGTCCCAAGGTTCATTTTAAGCACATTCATGGGGAGCAGAAACATTTCTTTCTGGGAATGCATCATGCAGTGCTTTGTTTTCATGGTGTGTGCCATGGCTGAGACTTCCATGCTCACAGTGATGTCCTATGATCGCTATGTGGCCATCTGCCTTCCATTGCACTATGACATCATCATGGATGTCAGAACCTGTGTCCATGGAGTCATTGGAGTCTGGGTCAGTGGAGTGATAGCTGGAGTCATGCACACAGCAGCCACATTCTCCATCCAGTTCTGTGGCCCTCGAGTTATCCATCAGTTCTTCTGTGACATTCCCCAGATCCTGAAACTCTCCTGTTCTAATGACTATATTAGTGAGGTTGGTGTATCTGTCTTCCTATCTGTGGTCGCATTACTTTGTACTATCTTTATTGGATTCTCCTATACCCACATATTTTCCTCTGTGCTGAGGATGCCATCTGCAGAAGGCAGAGCCAAGGCCTTTTCTACTTGCCTTCCCCACCTTGCTGTGGTCATATTATTTCTTTCTACAGCTGCCTTTGAGTATTTTAAGCAAAATTATGACTCTCCAACTGCTTTAGACATGTTTCTCACTATTATGTATGCAGTAGTTCCCCCAGTACTCAATCCAGTGATCTATAGTCTCAGAAATAAAGCCATTAAGACAGCCCTAAGAAAGGTTTTTAAGAAGAAGAAAAGCATAGTTCTTTTGTTGGGGCAATTTGATTAATTATTAAATGAAGAACAATAAAAATATGTTGTGTGATTATAACATGGCCATCAAGAAAGTAACTCTTGATTTAAAATTCAGTGGAAAAAGTTATTATATGGTGTTTTCATATTTATGTGGTAATAACTACCTGGACATGTCTTATCCCACTAAACCAAGAATGACTTTTCACTGTGATGTTCAGGAATTTAACTGAATATTGCTTCTCTATTAATTTTGGTCATGATGGAAATCATTGTATATACAGGTGCCTTTGTCATTTTTCTAAGTTGTCTTGAAGTTTGGAGTATTAGAAGATTTCTAAGACTTGAGAGTCGCCTGAGTCTTAGTATTATTGCCTAGTTATAGTTTCAGGAATGTTCTCTGAAACTCCATTTCAATGCAAAAATTTTCAAATTATCCTATAAAAAGTCTCTTCACACCATTTACTTTTCTTCATAATGTACTGAATTTATGTTTTAGATTTGAAAATGTATCATTGAGGTCACTTAATGTGTCTTTTAATTAATTTATTTTTTGATAAAAGGAATGCTTAACAGTAATCTGTGAGGATCTCAGAAAAACACATTTATAAATTGTTTGGAAAATAAGTGAATTGAATAATATGCTTTCAAATTAATAAAAAGAAGTTAGTTAATAATAATGGGGGACCAGAGTGATAACACAGCAACACTTTTGCCTTGCATGCAGATGACTCGGATTTGAACCTTGACATACTATATGGTCCCCCCCACCTGCCAGGATTCCTGAGTGCAGTGCCAGGAATAACCCCTGAAAGCTGTAGGATGTGACCCCCAATTTCCCCTTTAAAAGAGAAAAATAATGGAATAACAAGATTCAGAAATTATATTAATATAATTTATATTATTATTTTATTATTATTATAATATAATATAATATAATATCATTTGCCTCTAATTGGTCTCAAGGCAACTATTTATCTTTTTTTTATTATAGAACAGACACAATTTTAATTATTTCAGGCATTTTTCAGACTCAAAAATTTACAAAATAGAACAATATTTGATTTAAATATTCAAACAAATTCATAGACGTAACATCTAAATATAATGCAAATAATAAAAGGTACAACTTTAATATTTTTAGTAAAATAGTCATAATTTTGATTTATATTCTTTTTTTTTTTTTTTTTTTTTTTTTTTGGTTTTTGGGCCACACCCGGTGACGCTCAGGGGTTACTCCTGGCTATGCGCTCAGAAGTCGCTCCTGGCTTGGGGGACCATATGGGACGCCGGGGGATCGAACCGCGGTCCGTCTCCTAGGCTAGCGCAGGTAAGGCAGGCACTTTACCTCGAGCGCCACCGCCCGGCCCCTTATATTCTATATAATATTCTTCACAGGTTTAAAACAGAAGAAGAAAAATAATTTTCTTCACAGGTTTTTTGCTTGTTTATTTTCTGTATTTTTTTTTTTGGCCACACCCGATAAGTTTAGGAGTTACTCCTGGCTATGCACTCGAAATTGTTCCTGGCTTGGGGGATCTTATGGGATGCCTGGAATCAAACTAAGGTTTGTCCTGGGTCAGCCATGTGCAAGGCAAATGCCCTACTGCTGCGCTATTGCTCTGGCCCTGTTTTTTATTTGAAGCAGAGGGTTCACATCCGACAGCACTCAAGGTTATTTCTGGCTCTGCGCTCAGAAACTGCTCCTGGTAGGCTCAGGGGACCTTATGGGATGCTGGAATTCGAACCACCATCTGTCCTAGGCTAGCTGTGTACAAGGCAAATGCCCTAGCACCATGCTATTTCTCAGGTTTAAGACAAAATATAACTCATGTTATTTAGAAACATCAATTGAATCAGTATCTTTGGTTGAGTAATTTTGTTTAGCCAGAAAATTATAGGGACACCTTGTCAGAAATCAGATGAAAGTAAGAGAAGGAATTACTAGTGTTGTAATCTAGTCTGTTTATACTTACATCAAATATTCACTTTCTCTCTATTAATCACCGAATAATAATAGTGCTTTGTTATGATAGTGTAAAATACAAGTATTAACAGCTCACCTCATGAAGCTCACTACAAACAGGGATGAGTTTAGTTAGAGAAATAACTACGTTTTGAACTATCCTAATAAAGAGAATGTACGAGGGAAATAGAAAGCCTGTCTAGAGTACAGGCGGGGGTTGGGTGGGGAGGAGGGGGATTTGGGACATTGGTGATGGGAATGTTGCACTGATGATGGGTGGTGTTCTTTACATGACTGAAACTCAAACACAACCATGTATGTAATATAGTTGTTTAAATAAAAAATACAAGTATTTTAATTTTTATAATTTATATTTTCTAGAATTTCTTAGTTACTTGAAGTTTTTTTGACACCATTTTTAGAAACACCATTTTTCATATTTTTAAAACATGCCTGCAGAGATTTTGGTGTAATTACTTTAGTATAGTTATCAACTAGAGGAGATTATGTCTTTACAAATACCATGAATCTTAATTCAATGATAGGATATTACCCTAAATAGAAAAATCTTTACAATTTTTCCCAATAAGCTATATATATTTTTCAGTATAATGCTTTATATAATTCTTTATTATATTTATTTCTGTGTTTGATGTTATTCTAAACACCTTAGTAAAAACTAGAGGTCTTCTTGTATGTACTGGGAATAAAATTGATTTTTGTCCTGTTTACCTTATGTTAAATGCTTTTATTGAATTTTCTTCAAGTTGTAATAGAAATTTAAAGGATCTTCTCAATTTATATGTACATATAATTGTATATGAAAGTAAAGAATTTTATTATTTTTATTTCCAGATTTAAATCCTCTGCTGTTCCTTTTTTATGCTATCCAGGAATGGTGGGCCAATATTTTAAAAAGATTATTTTTATTGGAAATTAAGTCAAATAATTTCTTATTGCAACATTATTTATTGTTATTTACTGTACAGTCAAAATAATAACTAACCTAAACAAGGGTTCAATGTTTCAGGAATAATACTAGTTGCATTTAGAAAGATATTTTATTCTGTTTATATCCCCTGCTTATAATCAGAGCCTCAGGCTCCAAAATGAAAATCTGGTGAGAGGCAGGTCTGGAAGCAAACGTTGATGTGGGAAATAATCCACATAAAGAAAAGGTACAAGAAAGGGATCAGTAAATCCAGTACTTAAGCAAGGAATTCAACCACACAAGATTTCCCCTCCTAAGAAGAAATGCAGTTTAGTGGAGGAAAACCAAAGAATGAATGCCTATCTTCTTCTGACCCCTGCTTTTATTGAGAAGAACCAGTCTACACCCTAGAGTGGAAGAAAAATACCAAATAGGGAATAAACTAATAATATCATCACCAGGAGCCTGAGTGGTAGCCGAAACGGTAGGGCATTTGGCTTGCACACGCTAACCTAGGACAGACTGTGGTTCGATCCCCCAGCATCCCATATGATCCTCCAAGCCAGGACTGATTTCTGAGTGCATAGCCTGGAGTAACCCCTGAGCACCACGGGGTATAGCCCACCCCCCCAATCTTATCACCAGATCACATCCTACAGTGGAATATAAATATTGATTAGGGCAGGACCAGTAATCCAACACCCTGCCACCTCTGGGGTCCCAGAGTTCAGTTAGCTTTTGTTCAGATTCATGGTAATTCCTATAAAAAATAACCAAGACATTGGCATTTATTTTTTGAGGCAGAACAAATGCTTTTAAAATAAAGTAAGAAAATCTAATAAATAATCAAAACAATCCTTGAAAAACAGATAAAAGGCTTTCTTTTCCAAACTTTAAATTATACTATAAAGCTATAGTAATCAAGGTATTGTGGTACTTGAAAAAAGACAAATTCTAAACCCAATGAGATAGAAATAAAAGTGAAGGTCATAAGAAATTATTCTTTCAAATTTTTTGCCACTAAATTGGTGAAGTTAAGAGAAGATGAACTATTTTAGAATCAATCAACCTTTTAAGCTGAATTAGAAGTAAACATAACCTGAAAATAAGTGACAGATAATGAAAAATACTGAATCAAAATCACTCCTGCCAAAAACACAAATCCAGGCCTACCAAAACCTCAGAGCTGGGTCATTACCCAGAATGGGTATCAGCAACTGATGAGGAAGGTTGATAGGAGCAAAAAATTTCAAGAAGTGGATGAAGTCTGTAAATTCCACAACAAATGCCAGTTTTGTGGTGCTCAGGAAATAGTCAAGCATGGGAAGCCATTCACAGATGGAGCGTATATAAAAGGAGCATTTGTTAAGGTACCAGAGAACTTATACAAGGACTTCAAGAATGTTATTGATCAGAAAATTAAAGACATGCCTCTTTCTGTGAGGACTGTCAAGACAGAATACTAAAATTGGCAGAAAACTTTAACAAACAGCAAATTCAAGATATCAATTCAACTGTGGCATAATCCATCACCTGTGATGAGTCCAAAGATAAAGGTGATATTGAACAAATAGCTCTATTTTGCTGATATGTGAACTCTTTGGGGCCACAAGAAGAACTGATTGAGTTGAAAACCACTAAAAGACCAAACAAGGGGTGAGGATATTTGTACGGCTGTCTTGGACTATGTAAGTGCTAAAAAATAAACACTACTGTAGGGAGATGAGGCCTAACAGTCTCTAGCAGTCTCTCAAGATGCGTCTGAAACAAGGATGCAGCCTACCTTTACTAAGGTCAACTTAAAAGGTAATGTTTCACATCAATAAGTGAGGCATTGTGACAAACCAAAGGGATCACTGATGCCAGAAACTTTGGGAGAAAGCATATTTCCTTGACAGGGCATATTTTAGATACATCCCATGGGTTGAGAGAAAGCAATTTTTGTTATCTATGTTACCAGGTGTAGGGGGAGTTATGTTAGGGGGACCATTGCTAATTATGTAGCTAGCTGACTTGGCGAGTCTTGGGGAAAAACTTATGCTGTTAACTGTGTAACCAAAGACCTTGAGAAGTTGCTCAGATGAAGGACTTACTCTTTAATCTCTTTATTTGCTTTCCTGCCATGTATAATATATAATGGTCTACCCCCTTTGTAATAAATGGAAGTTCGCTGGTTCTAACTGGTTTCTCATTTTCTTTCTCTGTGTCTTGTGTGTTCTTTGTCTTTATGTTTTAAACCCACACTCCTTTGAGAAAGTAACCCACTCTAAATAGTATCCCCACAGGCCAGAATGCTACAATCAACCACCTGGTCTTAATTGCTACCGATGGGTCACCAAGCATGAGAAAAGCACAGAAGGGCCTTGATGTTTTACTTCAGAAAGCTCTGGGTAGAACCTTGCTATCATTTCATTGCATCCTATACCAAGAGGCATTGTGTGCTCAAACGTTTCCCCAGAATGCACAAAGTTCTGGATGTAGTTATTCAGATAATGGTAAAGGATTTAAACCACCGCCAGTTCCGTTTGCTATTGGATGAGGTTGACAGCATATATTCTGACCTCCTGCTCCACAACAAGGTCCAGTGGCTGTCCAGAGACGAGGTGCTAAAATGACTTGTCGCATGTTTAGAAGAAGTAAAAACTTTCCTGGTCAGCAAAGAGTTACCTTTGCTTTACTGAAACAACCAGAGTGACTGGAAAACTTACATTTTATGGTAGATATGACAGCACATCTAAACACACTAAATACAATCTTTCAAGAAAGGCACAGCCCTCCATATTCTGGAGGAGGTTTTGGCATTTGAGCACAAACTGATTTACAAAAAGATTTACAGAGAGGTACTCTGTCTCACTTTTCCTCTTGGAGAGGAGTTCAAACAGAGTCATGATACATAATCACCACAATGCAAAATTGGGTTTGGGAAACAAATGCTGTGAGTTCAGAGAGGAAAAAATCACATTATCCTTCCCTGTCTACTTCCCTGGCGATTGATCCATCCGTATTTGAATCATGACTGCATTTGCTGGTGGGTAAGTCAACTTGATCTTGAGATGGAACTGGTCGATATAGCTGACAAAAGATATATGAGTGTCCAAGTTCAAATGCTTGACGCTACTCTTGAGGATGCATTGCCCTTCTGGCTCAAAACCATAAATGGAGTGATATTGAAAACCTTGCATAACAGGACAAAAATATTCAAGACATGGACGAATGCCATTCTCAATACTTATATAAACATGGAAAATATGCATTTGGAGTCTTGTTGATCTTCAGCTTGACATATGGATGTGAGCAGGTCTTTTCTAACATGAAGTGTACTAAAAACAAACAACATTAACGCCTCACAGCTGACAGCTTACAAGTTGTCGTGAAAATGTCTTATAGCCCTGATGTGCAGATAGTGTTGCCACCGAGGTTCAGGAGCAAAAATCTCATTAAACAAGTAAATGTTTTAAGTAGCTATTAATTTGCACAAATATATATTACATTGTTAAGTGAAAAGGTTCTTTTTTTTCTTTTATTCTTCTTCAGATCAACAGATAACCACACAATCCTGTATTATAGCATTGAGATAAAAAACAATGTATGAAGTGCCTATATTTGTTTTAAATGTCCTCAATGGTTTTGTGGCTCTCAGGTGTTTTTTTCCTTCAGAAAACAAGTCAAGTGACTCTTTTATGTCTAAAAGGTTGCAACCCACTGACCCAGAGCACTTTGAGTAGTCTAGTAATTTCTAGAAGGATTTTAATTTTATACAAATTGCAGAAAGACTTCGCAAAAAAAGAAACTTGAACATTCACTGGTGAAAAATAGAAAGTCTTGCTTAAAGTCATTTGTTACAGTGGTTAGGAAAAAAAATTAACTAATTAGAAATGGAAAAGATTTTAGCCTACTCTTACTGCCCCGTAATTTTGAGGTTAAATTAGCTATATCACTATGTTATTTACATAAAAACATTATAGTCCTAAAATATTTTAGAAATAATAAATCAAATCAGTAAAGAAGCAAAGTACAAGGTAATTATGCAAAATTATGTTGAATTTTGGATCCAAAGAGAGGGGTCCTCAAACTTTTTAAACAGGGGGCCAGTTCACTGTCCTTCAGACTGTCTAGAGGGCCAGATTCATAGTAAAACAAAAAATTATGAACAAATTTCTATGCACACTGCATATATCTTATTTAGAAGTGAAAGAAACAAAATGGGAATACAAATACAATATGTGGCCCGCAGGCCGTAGTGTGAGGATCATTGGGAGGGTAAGACTCGTGCTCTTGTGCGCAGCTAACAACCTATTTTCTGCTACCACCTATGGTTGTCCCCAAAAATAGAAAAGGAGTACAGAGACAGGATTTAATCCTGAGCACAAGCTGGTGTGAATTAAAAACTTGTTTTAAAATTTTGAATTGTGGGGCTGAAGCAGTGGCAAAAAATGGTAGGATGTTCTACTTGCAGGCATTAACTAGGACGAAACCACGGTTCGATCCTTCAGCGTCCCATGTAGACCCCTAAGCCAGGAGCAATTTTTGAGCCAGGAGTAACCCCTGAACTCATCGTGTGTGGCCCCAAAACCAATAATAATAATAATAACAAAATAAAAATTTGAATTGTATATGCAGAAAGCAAAGTACAACTGAAAGAAAACAGTTAAAATTGCCTCAAAAATTCAAATACTTGTGAATTCAATCAACAAAGGAGGTGAAAATACATACTGAACTACAAATCATAGAAATGAATACAAAAGTATTCCATTCCTTGTTTATGATTGAAAGAATGAACCTTGGACCAAACTAAAGGACATAATGAATTCCTATCCCTCAGTGGCATTCTTTAAGGATACAGGATAAATGTTAGAAAATGAGTATAAACCACAAGTTTGTCAGTAACCAAATCAATAACAAGAACAAATTATATAAGCAATTGAATTAATTATAGTTCAGTCAGTCTTTGTAATTTTATTTTAAAACTCAAATTATAAGGACCCGAGGTGTAGTTCAATGCACAAAAATTGCATGCATAAAGACATGGGTTACATCACCATCACACAAAAAAATAAATATTAAAACATAAATTACAATGTTTTCAAAGATTTGGTTTAATGAAAAAAATCTAAAACTAAAGTCTTGGAAACTAGATTTCATCATTAGATCAAGCCAGATGTATATTCTCCATGAGAAAATATAGTTAGTTCAGACCCAAGGATATTTCTAAGCAATATCAATTCCTTGAGGACCCAGGAACTCTGCTCCTACCAAAGGGACTTTAGACCCTGCTCTCTAATGGTCTTTTGAAATAGACCTAATTCTCCTTTCACAGTTTACAGACTTTGTAAAAGTGACTGAATAACCGATCAGACCTTCAATAATGTGGAAACCACTGCCTCTCAATTTGTCTTCAGGTTGAGCAAGGAAGTACCAAAGATGCTCTGGTGAGTTCTGAGATCCAATAAAGGAAGATTGCGCCAATTAGTGAAAGTCCTTAATAGTCACTGATTATGTAAAATCTTAAATAAAATGTATAATTTCAAATAGCTTTCCTTGAAATAAAGAAAACTAGAGGAGAAACTGACAAATCTCTTCCATTCCAGAAACATTTTGTACGATTAAATCTCACTTCTCTAGAAGTACCTTTTTTTATACAACTAAGATGAAAGAATAGTGTGAATATGTGAATACAATGGCCAACTTTTATTTTTATTATGCAGATTATTTGTGTCCCTGTTGTTTAAAGTTATAAAATTATTATAAAATGTTGTGAACTATCTTCTATATTGCAGATTATAAGTTGTTTTTAGTAAGTAACATACTTTTAAAACGGAAAATCAGACCAAGTTCATTTATCTGTGTATGTAAGTATATGTATGTATATATGTATGTGTGTGTGGTATGTCATTAAATGTAGGTCCTTTTGAATGCAGGCATACTGAATTACATCCTTGGTACTTCGATTCAATATTTTTTGACAAATCACAAATGACTGGGCCTTTGTAAACTTATTCTCCAATGTGTAAAATATATATGATCTAGTCCTTTGATCCATCTACAGTCTGGATCAAATATTTTCATGTGACCAAATACTCACACTTTACTATGTATAATTGAAGGAAAAGAACAAAAACCACAGGAATTAGGACAAGGATTAAAACATTTGCCTTGCACATTGCCAAGTCTAGTTAAAAATCCTAACTAACATAGGGGCCGGAGAGATAGCATGGAGGTAGGACATTTGCTTTGCATACAGAAGGATGGTGGTTCAAATCCCAACATCTCATCTGGTCCCCCTAGCCTGCCAAGAACAATTTCTGAGCGTAAAGCCAGGAGTAACCCCTGAGCGCTGCCAGGTGTGACCCAAAAAACAAACATACACACAAAAAAAATCTTAACATAGTATATAGATTACCTAGGAGTGATTTCTGAGTGGAGAGCCAGGATTAACCCTGATCATCAACAGGTATAGGCCTCAAAAAAGTAAACCTAGAAATATATTACAGGCTTTAGGGTTGGCTTGTGCACAGCTTGCCGGCTCTCTTCTCTCTTTTTCTTTTTCTCTCTTATTTCTCCTCTCATTCTTTCTCTTTCCTCTTCTTTCTCCTTTTTTTCTCCTCTATCTCTTTCCTCTCTTCACTTTCTATATTTCTTTCTCTCTCCTCTTTTCTCTCTTCTATTTCTCTCCTATATCTTTCTCTTTCCTATCCTCTTTCTCTTCTCTTTATCCTTCCTCTCCTATATTTTTTCTCTTTTCTCTCTTTCCCTTTCTCTCCTCTCTCTTTCTTCTCCTCTTTTCTCCTCTTTCCTATCTCTCCCCTCTCTCCTCTCCTTTCTTTCTCTTTCCTATCTCTCCTTTCTTTCCTCTCTCCTCTTTCTCTCCAATCTCTTTCTCTCTCCTCTCTCTCCTCTTGTTCTTCTCTACCATCTTTCTATCTCTCTGTCAACTCTCATTCTTTCTCTTTCTCTCCTTTCTTTTTCCTATCTCTCCTCTTTTTCTCTCTTCTCTTTTTCTTTCCTCTTCCTTTCTCTCCTCTCCTCTTTTTCTCTCTTCTCTTTCTCTTTCCTCTTCCTTTCTCTCCTCTCCTCTTTTCTCTTCCTCTTCTTTCTTTTTTTCCCCTCTCTCCCCTCTCTCCTCTCCTCTTTCTCCTCTCTTCTCTCTTTCTCTTTCCTCTCTCCTTCTTTCTCTTTCCTCTCTCCTATTTCTCCTCTCTTTCACTCCCTCCCCCCAAAAAAATAAAAAAGAAATATATTACAATAAAAATAGGGGAGAATGTGACACTTCACACAGTCATACAAGCTTCCTGATTTCTTTCCAAAGGCAGAAACTGACAGAAAAAAAAATTGGAAAAAAATCCATGAACAAGGCTTATTTCGAGAATTACAGGGGAAAATATATTCAGCAGATATAGCTGGTAAAAACACCACAAATGGATCATAGAAAACACTTATTTTATGTTTTAAAGACACTAATAAAAATAGAGATGAGAAATTTTCATAACACCTTATTGTTTTTTAGAGTGAGCAAGTTAGATGAAAAGACATAGAGCCAATGGCAAATTCTGGAGTTACATTTGAAGTACTAACTACTTTGTGATTTTATTTAGGTCAACTAAGCATTTAAAATAGTCAAATGGGGCCGGAGAGATAGCATGGAAGTAAGGCGTTTGCCTTTCATGCAGAAGGACGGTGGTTAGAATCCCGGCATCCCATATGGTCCTTTTTGCCTGCCAGGAGCGATTTGAGTCTAGAGCCAGGAGTGACTCCTGAGCACTGCTGGGTGTGATCCAAAAAACAAACAAACAAAAAATAGCCAAAGCAAAGCAAAAATTCTTGAAATCATGTCTATAAACAATAAAGATACAATGGAACTTCATTTTTTCCCCTGCATTCTTGGTATCACAGAAGATGTGCATAAAAAATGAAATAGAGGTCATCTCAATATTTGATGAGATAGATTGTGAACTAAGTTTCGTTTGAACCACATCTGGCAATGTCCCTAGCTCTGCACTTAGGAATCAATTCTGATTATGTTCAGGGGATGGGATGCCAGGAATCTAACCTAGGTCATCCATGTGCCAGGCAAGAACCCTCCCTGCTGTGCTATCATTCCAGCCCCATGTAGTAAATTTATTTATATATATATTGATTAATAGCTAAACTTATATAATTATATATTTCATTATATTTTCGAGGAACAATAATACATAAAGTAAAAATCAAATTTTGGATATTATTCTACTATATGACCATGGTCTTATCCAAAGCTATAACTTAAGGGCGACATAAAATAAAGTTTTGGGTTTTACACAGATTTTGAGCCAATTCTTGAATTTATAAAAATAAAACTTTCTGGGGGATGAAAAATTGTGTTTCAGTTGGTGAGTTTCAGTTTCAAGAGAGTGAGAGTTGCCTAAGTGAACTGTGTCTTTGTCAGCATCTAGAAGCATACATTTTCATCACCTAACACTTTTCTTTTGAGTCTAAATATAAAATTAGTTAAACTGAATCACCGTTCTAAGGCTGAATCATATACACATATGATTGTTTATATAGACCATACAAGTAGACAATCACAGAATTAAGGTGAACCAGTTTTCTTTTTCCTTTTATAAAGTCTTTATTTAAGCACCATGATTACAAGCACGATTGTAGTTAGGTTTCAGTCATAAACAGAACAGAACATTCCCCTTCACGAATGCAATATTCCCACCACCAATGCCTCCCTTCCCAACCCTTATAAAATGCTATAGAACTGTATGGTTGTAGCTTGTCTATATCACTTCTTTATCTATCTAAGCTTCACCACACCTCACTCCAAACACCACCATCATCACACAATCAAAAGGACCTTTTATTCTCACCTCCAACACTCTACCACTTTCTCTTATAGTGTTTTCCATGTCTAAGAATTAGTTTTGTGGTTTTTATTTATTTTTTATTTTGCTTGTGTTTGCAGATGACTTCTAGCAGTGCTCATGACAGGTTCCTAGCTCTTTGTTCAGTTATCACTCCTAGAGGTCCTTGGGGCACCAAATACAGCTCCAGAGATCAAATCAGAGTCTGCCATGAGCAAGACAAATCATAATAAAATTATTAAACATATTTAAAAACCGGGAAATTAAAAAAATACCTCTGTATTCAAATCTATGTTTTCAAATGTATCACAATTATATAGTTAAATTTTCATGATATTTCAGGTGAAGTGTGCAGCGTCTGATCATTTTCTATTGGGAATTTAGTAATTTAACACATCCTTGATATTAAATATGATGTCAACACAGAAATTTCTATTTAATACCATAAGTGTCACAGCATTCTGCGTAAAAAATTTTGTAGTGTATAAATTATTAAGCGTATTTTATTTATATATGGATTTTATTATAGTCATTTTGCCTACTGTGTCATTTAATTCAAATATATATGTATATAAGTTTGTTACACACAATAAAGATGATCAAATTAACACTACCCTTATCTCCCTCTTACCTGGTAACCACTCAGGTCACACAGATTTTGTGGGCTGTTTTGCTGTTTTTTCCTAAGGTTATAATTTCCTTCTGTCTTGCAGCTAATGTCAATCAGATGAAGGACTATGGCTAATTTCACTATAAGTGATTTTATTCTCATGGGGTTTTCTGCCAAGCCTGAGATAGAAATCTTATATGCATCCTTGTTCTTAATCCTTTACTTATTGGCTTTAACTGGTAACATCCTCATCATCACCACCACTTCAGTGGATGAGAGTCTCAACTCCCCCATGTACTTCTTCCTGAAGCATCTCTCTTTCTTGGATCTCTGCAATATTTCTGTTACCATACCAAGATTCATTTATAACTCTTTCATGCAGAGTGGAATTATTTCCTTCTGGGAATGCATAGTACAGTGCTTTGCTTTAGTTATGTGTGTTTCGGCGGAACTGGCCATGCTCACAGTGATGTCCTATGACCGCTACGTGGCCATCTGCCTTCCACTGCACTATGACATCATTATGAATGTCAGAACCTGTCTCCGTGGAGTCATTGGCGTCTGGGTCAGTGGGACCATCTCTGGAGTCATGCACACAGCAGCTACTTTCTCCATCCGCTTCTGTGGCCCCCCGATCATCCATCAGTTCTTCTGTGATGTGCTCCAGATCCTGAAACTCTCCTGTTCTAATGAGTATATTGGTGATGCTGCTATCACTATCTTCCTATCTTTGGTCGCATTTTCCTGCTTCATTTTTATTGCGTTCTCTTACATGCACATATTTTCCTCTGTATTGAGGATGTCGTCTCTGGAGGGCAGAGCCAAAGCCTTTTCCACTTGCCTCCCCCATCTTGCTGTTGTCATTTTATTCATTACTACAGCTGCCTTTGAATTTTTGAAACCTCGTTCAAAATCATCGACGGCTTTGGACATTTTGTTTACTATTCTTTATACAATTGTCCCCCCAACATTAAATCCAATGATCTATAGCCTGAGAAATAAAACCATTCAGATGGCTCTAGGAAAGGTATATCAAAGAATAAAAACATTTCTTACTCGCTCAGGTAGCTATCAATTCTCATTTGGTAGACAAGTTCAATAGTCACTGTTTAATCGTTAATTCGATAATTAAATTAAAGCATTGTATGTTATGGGTACATTTTATGTCATAGAGTTAGTTTCATTGTATATTACCTGAGTCATAAAAATATTCAGATAGAACCATATGCACATCAGTCTTTAAGTATAATAGATTAAATCTTATCTCACAAAACCAAGTGTAAACTTCATATAACCATTCTTCTAGTGATGACTTCAATTGCATTTCTTTTCCTTATTCTTTTCTATGTGAATGACAGAAACCAATAAATAAGTGTTTATTTGTCATTTTCAAAGTAATACTGGCTTTAGGAGATTAGATGACAGTTGAGATATGATGAAATAGCAGAGCTCTCGATATTATTGGCTATTTGGACCTAGCAATATTGTATCAACATCCCTGAAGATACTTGAATATACAGCCTGAAACTCTCCAACTCCAATGATTATATTTGCAAGGCTGGTGTCCCTGTCTTCTTTTGTTTGCTGATATTTCTTTGTTTCTTCTGTACTGGATTCTCCTACATGCACATATTTTCATTGATTCTCAGTATCTGATCTACTGAGGGATGAGACAAGGCAATTTCAACTTGTCATTTTATTCATTTTTACTGGGACTTTTGAGTTTTAAAGCCTTATTCTGACACTCGAACAACTTTGGACATTTTCCTTAATATTCAATGTACAGTTTCCCTAACATTCAATCCAGTGATCCAAAACTTAAAAAATAAGTCTATGGAAACCTCTCTAAGACAGTTTTTTTTTGAGGTACATCTATTTTTTTTACTGGTAGTCACATTAATAATATTCAACTAAACTATCTTCATGCATGATATTAAATCAAAATAATAATGATTATTTTTCTTAAATCACACAGATGTGTGAGACTATCCTGTGTCTATCTCTCTCCCTCTGACCTGTTTCACTCAGCATAATAGTTTCCATGTCCATCCATGTATAGGAAAATTTCATGACTTCACTTTTCATAATAGCTGCATAGTATTCCATTGTGTATATGTACCACAGGTTCTTTAGCTTCTCACCTGTTGATGGGCATCTGGGTTGTTTCCAGATTCTTGCTTTTGTAACCAGCACTGCAATGAATATAGTAATGCAGAGGACATTTTTGTCTTGTGTTTTTTGTGTTCCTAGGGTATATCCCTAGGAGTGGTATTGCTGGATTATATGGAAGCTCAATTTTCAGCTTTTTGAAGAAACTATATTATTTTCCAGAAAGCCTGGATTAGATGGCATATCCACCAGCAGTGAATGAGAGTTCTTTTCTCCCCACATCCCTGTCAGCAATGATTGTTCTTATTCTTTGTGATGTGTGCCAGTCTCTGTGGCATGAGTTGGTATGTCACTATTTTGATTTGCATCTCCCTAATGATTAGTTATGTGAAGCATTTTTCATGTGCCCTTTGACCATTTGCATTTCTTCTTTGAGGAAGTGTCTGTTTATTTCTTCTCCCCATGGAGGGAACAGCCCACAATATGAAGCTTACCACAAAGAGTGGTAAGCACAGATAGAGAAATAACTTCACTAACAAACTATCCATAATAATGGTTAGTGAGTGAGAGAAATATAATGCCTGTTTCAAAGACAGACAGGGCTTGGGGGAGGAAGGAGATGTGTGGTATTGTTGGCAGGAAGGTTGCACTGGTGAGGGGGGATGCACTTTTTATGACTGAAACCCCAATTACAAACATGTTTGTAATCATGGTGCTTAAATAAAGTTATTATTATTATTATTATTACTTATTATTATTATTATTATTATTATTTTGGTTTTTGGGCCACACCCGGTAACGCTCAGGGGTTTACTCCTGGCTAGTGCTCAGAAGTTGCTTCTGGCTTGGGGGACCATATGGGACACCGGGGGATCGAACCGCGGTCTGTCCAAGGCTAGCGCAGGCAAGGCAGGCACCTTACCTTCAGCGCCACCGCCCAGCCCCCAAATAAAGATATTATTATAAAAATAATACTGATTATATGGAAAATGTTTATGAGAAAGCTACTGTATATACATGTACATGTTATCTGAATAATAAAAAAGTTTTCAAAAGTTTCCTACATACCTACATAAGTTTTACTTTTTGTTTTGTTTTGTTTTGTTTTGGGAGTCACTGGCAGTACTCAGGGCTTTATCCTTGCTCTGTGTTCAAGGTTGACATTCTGAAAAGCTAACCAGAATAAAATCACATGCAGTGTAACTAATTTATCCCTGAACTATCTCTTCCTTAGTCTCTTAACATTACTCTTTAAAGGCAGTAAATTAAAATTTTACCTCTTGAAGCAAGCTGTGGTACTAAATAAAATTTTATTTGAACTCTCATTTACTGCTAGAGGGAATGATTTCTAGTTCAGCCTTTATGGAAAACAATATGGACATGCCTCAAAAAACTGAAAATGAGCTTCCATATGATCCAGCTATACCACTTCTAGGGATATACTTTAGGAACACAAAAGTACAATGTGAAAAGGCTTTCTACACTCCTATATTCATTGCAATATTTACAATAGCCAGAATCTGGAAAGAGATAGACACATAATTGTCTTATTCATCAACGGGTTGTAAGGAATATAAAAGACATCATTGTAATAATGCCCAGAGACAATAGATATGAGGGCTGGAAGGACTGGTCATTTGTATGAAGCTTGCCACAAAGAGTGGTGAGTTCAGTTAGAAAAATAAGTACAGTGAAACTATCATGACAAGTTAGCAAATGAGAGAAATAGAATGCCTGCCTTGAATACAGCAGAGGGAGGAATGAATTGGGAGCATTGGTGGTGGGAATGTTGCACTTGTGAAGGGGGTTGTTCTTTCTTTCGTAACTAAGACCCAACTACAAAAAGGTTTATAGTCATGGTGCCTAAATAAATATATTAATTTAAAAAAAGAAATTTCCTTAATTTGTAAGAAGTTATCATTCATCTCCCTAATGGTTTCTTAAAGAATAATATAAAACACTGACTGTGAGGTTGCTTTCACATTTTTCGTATTGTCCAAACTTTTGGACTTTACATGATATTTCTGGGTTTATTATAAAGTATCGATTCAATGGACATTTGTCATTTTCACTGTTTGATATTAATGACTGCTCATTTATTAATTTCTTAACTAGTTATAGAACTTTATAAATTATTTTTATTTTCTATATTCACATCATCTTCTTTTTTTAAATTTTTGTAATTTTATTTAAACACCTTGATTACATACATGATTGTGTTTGGGTTTCAGTCATGTAAAGAACACCACCCATCACCAGTGCAACATTCCCATCACCAATGTCCCAAGTCTCCCTCCTCCCCACCCAACCCCCGCCTGTACTCTAAATAGGCTCTCCATTTCCCTCATATATTCTCATTATTAGGACAGTTCAAAATGTAGTTATTTCTCTAACTAAACTCATCACTCTTTGTGGTGAGCTTCCTGAGGTGAGCTGGAAATTCCAGCTCTTTTCTCTTTTGTGTCTGGAAATTATTATTGCAAGAATGTCTTTCATTTTTCTTAAAACCCATAGATGAGTGAGACCATTCTGCGTTTTTCTCTCTCTCTCTGACTTATTTCATTCAGCACAATAGATTCCGTGTACATTCATGTATAGGAAAATTTCATGACTTCATCTCTCCTGACAGCTGCATACTATTCCATTGTGTATATGTACCACAGTTTCTTTAGCATTCGTCTGTTGAAGGGCATCTTGGTTGTTTCCAGAGTCTTGCTATGGTAAATAGTGCTGCAATGAATACAGGTGTAAGGAAGGGGTTTTTGTATTGTATTTTTGTGTTCCTAGGGTATATTCCTAGGAGTGGTATAGCTGGATCGTATGGGAGCTCGATTTCCAGTTTTTGGAGGAATCTCCATATCGCTTTCCATAAAGGTTGAACTAGACGGCATTCCCACCAGCAGTGGATAAGAGTTCCTTTCTCTCCACATGCCCGCCAACACTGTTTATTCTCATTCTTTGTGCACATCATCTTCTTAAGTAAAAGATCTTATTTTTAGATTACATGATTTTTACTGCTTTGTTAAATTTCATGTTGTCCAGAAATTCTAAAACTCTGTTCAAGTAAAATATACTTTTAAAATTTATTTTAGGGGCCACACTTTGTACTGCTCATGTATTACTTCCGGTTATATACTTAGGGATCACTCCTAGTAGGACTCTGTAATGTACAAGGGTTTAATGACAAGTTTCTTGCATTTTACATTCTAACATCACAACTTCCAACAGAGTCCACTTCTTCCATCATTTCCCCAATCTTCACACCCCTAACCCCACTGCTAGGTGGAAAGCTTCCTACTCAAGACAAGTTCTCAGTTTCTGTTATCCTTGGGTATTCGTTATTCTTTTATGGTAAAGCATCTTAAACTGAGAACTTGTCCAAAGTCTTTTCTAATTGCAATATTTGAATCACAATTAATTGATGTAAAAATAATGATGGTACATTTAAAAATAATTGTAAAAAAACCACTGTTAGCAGAATGTACTGAAATTGTTGGTGGGAATGCCCTCTGGTTCAGCCTTTGTGAATAATAGTTTGGAGCCTTCTAAAATGAATTCTGAAGAGAACTTCCATGCTACAATTCTAATTCTTAGTAACTATCAAAAGAGTACAAAAACAGTGCCTTGAAAAACATATAAGCACATATATATTCATTGTAGCATCTACTATCATAGCTAGCATATGGGAAAATCCTAAATGTTTAGCAGATAAATGCATAATGAAACCATGGCATATATGCCTTTGCAATACTGTGCAGTGAAAAATACTGTGCAATGAAAAAAAATCCTATAGCTTGCTGCGATATGGTTAAAATTGGGATATATTAAATGAAGTAATCAAAGACAATCACTTTATCATCTCACTTATATCTTAGATCATACACATGCAAGAAATTGTGGCCGTGTGTGTGTGTGTGTGTGTGTGTGTGTGTGTGTTGACAGAGCTTGAAAAAGCATTTGTGGTATGCCTGAGTACAAACACAGTTTGGCCAATTGCAAGGCAAGCAACTTGATTTTATTCTTGTGATTTTTTTAGCCACATACAACTGGGCCCAGAGTTTAATCTTAGCATTGTGCTCAAGGAACTCACCTACTGAGGTTTGGGGAACCACATGGAATTCCAGGATTGAACATGGGTTAGCTGCACGAAGACAAGTGCCTTATACACATTACTATTTTTTCAGCTCTGATCCTTTTGTTAATGACTATTCCTCCTGTTCTAGTCTAAGTAAAATTTTATTGTTATATAACTGCCTAAGATATCAATTTCTTTATTGGTAACAATGATTAGAATTTGCACCCTTTCTATTAAGGGAATAAAACATACTAGACATTGTAATAAGATTAAATTATAAATAAAATTTCTATTTTAAAATTATTTAAATTGGTTATTGGTTAAATTTAAATCTTTGTTGGATACTATGAATTTAAATACAAATCATGAACTTTTCTAATTATTTGATCCAATAAATGAAAGATCATTTATACACCTAATAACTAGGTATAATTATCAAATCAATGCAACAAAAATTACTCTATAGGAAAACTCAGTGTAGTAATTTGCAAGCTTTGACACCAGTGTATTTGCAAACAATCTCAAATACCCAAAACACCCAATAAGTTTGTTTTTGCCAAACGGAGATAATAGCCTAATCTCAAGTGGCCAAAGAATGATTGAAATAGTTATTTTTCTCTCCACCTACCACCATTTTATGTTAAATAAATAAATAAATGGCAATATTTAGGTCCTCCTCTAAGTATCCACTGCTGACAAAACAACTTATTATATTGAAACATGAAAGACCTTAATGTTGTTGGGTAAGTTTCTCATGGTTCCAGAAAGATAGCATGCTGAGTAATGGAAGGTCTGTAAATTGCAAGTTTTGGAGTGGATACAATAAAACCAGTCATTTTTACCAATTTGCATTACTTGAATAAAACATAATTTTCTTCTCATAGTCATCATGGAAATGGTTTACTATTCCTTACTATTATTATTGATTGACTTTTATAAGATTGATTTATGAACGATTTGAAAGGCTTTCTATATCAGACATTATAGATAAATTGCTCATAAATTTTTGATTAGGTGGCTAGACCTGATGATGATCTGGTTAATCCTGATTCTGTTCTCAGGAAGTACTCGCAGTTTTGCTCTGAGGCTCCTATGCAGTGTCAAAGCCAGGTGTGCAAAGTGTCTTACCCCTGTAGTATCTTTCTGGTACTTAGGTAAAAGAATCTTTAAACATACAATTGCAAGCGCATAATTATGTTTATAATTTTATAGTCTATACCTATGCATATTTTAATTTTTAATTTATATTTCACTCTTTTGTGGATTAAGCACAGGACCTTATGCATCAGACATATAGTGCATCACTAAGTATTACCATTACCAATGGAGCAAATATTTATTTATTTATTCATTGAGGTTTTTTTGTTTGTTTGCTTGTTTTTGGTTCACACTGGTGACACTTAAGAGTTTACTCCTGGCTATGAGTTCAGAAATCGCTCCTACTTTGTGGGACCATGTGGGACCATATGGAACACCTGTGGATCGAACCAGGTTCATCCTGGGTCAGCCGCGTGCAAGACAAATGCCCGATCACTTTGCTATATTGCTCAGGCCCAGTGGAGCAAATATTTCTATGGAAGCCAATAACTAGTTTTCCATATTAACAATACAAGGACTAAAATATTTCAAGAGTCTTTTGAGAGGTCAATCTTCCATTTCAGCTAGTGACCATAAGTTTTAGATTTCTTGCATTTATTTTGTTTGTTTGTTTTGGGGCCACAGCCTGCGATGCTTAGGGCTTATTCATGTCTCTACACTCAGAAATCACTCTTGGTAGACTCATGGAACTACATGGGATGCCAAGGATCAAGCCCAGGTCAGCTGAATGCAAAGCAAATGTCCAACCCACTGTGCTATTATTTTGGCTCCAGTCTGCAGAGAATCTCAATACACCCAGCAAATGCAATGCTATAGGAGGGTAAAGATCTGTCCTTGACATGCCAGGTACCCTGAATTCCACTGGAAATGAACCCTGAGCACAGAGCTTAGTATTCATGAATTAGTGCCAAGTGGTACCAACTTCAAGCAATATTCTGAGAGCAAATTTAATAGAACTCTAATGCACATGTGAAGGATTCATATTTAGAGAATTATAAAGTATATACAATGAATGATTCAATGTAGCTTGGTTCATAACTATAAAACTTCAGGATTTATTTTGAATTGTAGGATTTATTTATAGAATTGTGAGATTTATTTGGGTTTACAATATTATACAATTGTAGGATTATGCCTTCACTATATAACATCTATTTGTATATAAGCCTTACTACACCTCACCCGAAATACCTCAACTATGAAAGGACCTTTAACTCTCACCTCCAACACTTCCCACCATTTCCCTCAGGTAATAACAGAGTTATTGGTATTTTAAGAATCAGTGTTGTGTTTTAATTTATTTTTTAATTTTGCTTTTGTTTGGGGCTTTTCCTGGCTGTTCTCAGGTCTGGTCCCTGGCTCATTGATCAGTTCTCACTCCTGGTAATGCTCGGGGCATCTAATAAAGTGCCTGGAATCAAATCAGAATCTTCATGAGCAAGACAAATGATATAACCTCTGTGCTGATTCTCTGGCCCAGTTTTATTCCTTATGCCCACTAGTTGGGCTTGAATATTCTTATTATTTCTGAAAGCAAAACCATCTATAATTTTCTTTACTTTGAGAAAAGCATTCAGTGAGAAGCAAAAGAATTGGGAATATTTTTCACTCAGATGACAAGATAATAAAGGTGTGGTGTAAACTAGTGGGACTGTAGTTGCATAAAAATAAAATGAAAATGAAATCACTCAGAAACATTGATAATGGTATTCAGTGCTGAAAATAATTTTATGATAGAGTTTCAAAATTATATAATCTCATTAGAAACAGTGATTTTTATTTCTATTTTATTTATTTTTATTTTGGGGGGGTCACTCCTGGCAGTGCTCAGGAATTACTCCTGGATCTATGCTCAGAAATCGCCCCTGGCAGACACAGGGGACCATATGAGATGCCCAGATTCGAACCACCATCATTCTGCATAAAAGGCAAATGCCTTACCTTCATGCTATCTCTCCGGCCCTTTCATTTTTATTTTAAATGTGCACTTTTTCCTTTTTAACTTGAAGTGACAACACTAAAATTTGTAACCTCTACAATTAACATTTACTTCTTTCACAAAATATCAAATTGCTCAACAGTTATCACTATACAAACTTCACATATAAATTTAGAAAATGATATTGATGATGATTTCTAGCCAAAGTTTCTAAAGACAAGTGCATAGACTGATAAGGTACAAACATTGTTCACTTAAAATGTTTCACTTTATTCTTCAGATACAACTCTTGAATAATGAAGAATGGTTATGGCTAATTTTACCATGAGTGGGTTTCTTCTCATGGGATTTTCTGCCAATCCTAAACTAGAAATCTTTTATGCAACTTTGTTCTTAGTCTTATACTTGTTAGCTTTAACTGGCAACATCCTCATCATCACCACCACTTCCATGGATGAGAGTCTCAACTCCCCCATGTACTTCTTTCTGAAGCATCTCTCCTTTCTGGATCTCTGCTATATATCTGTGACAGTACCGAGATTCATTTACAACTCTTTCATGCATAGTGGTAATATTTCCCTCTGGGAATGCATAGTACAATGCTTTGCCTTTGTTTCCTTTGCTCTCGCTGAGCTGGCCATGCTCACGATGATGTCCTATGACCGCTACGTGGCCATCTGCCTTCCACTGAGCTATGAAATCATCATGAATGTCAGAACCTGTGTCCATGGAGTCATCGCTGTCTGGATCAGTGGGGCCATCTCTGGAGTCATGCACACAGCAGCAACTTTCTCCATCCACTTCTGTGGCCCCCGGATCATCCACCAGTTCTTCTGTGACATCCCCCAGATCCTGAAACTCTCCTGCTCCAATGAGTATATCAGTGATGTTGCTGTCACCATCTTCCTGTCTTTTCTGTCATTTGGCTGTGTCATCTTTATTGGATTCTCCTACATGCACATATTTTCTTCTGTACTGAGGATGCCATCTGCGGAGGGGAGAGCCAAGGCCTTTTCCACCTGCCTCCCTCACCTGGCTGTGGTTTTATTATTTATTTCTACTAGTGCCTTTGAATTTTTGAAACCTCATTCTGACACTCCAACTGTTTTGGACATTTTGCTCACTATTATGTATACAGTAGTTCCCCCAACATTCAATCCACTCATCTACAGCCTGAGAAATAAAGCCATCAAGTCAGCTCTTGGTAATGTCCTTAAAAGAAGAATTGAATGCCTCTTTTGTTGAGGTACTTGCTTAAAATTATTCTCACTTGAGAGAGGAGGTTAAAATACATTGGATAATACCAAGATCACCCATTATTAAAATAAAGTGAAATAGGTATGGATATAAGTAATATTTCATAGTTTCATGCATATTTAAGTAATATTTCATATGTGCTCTTTGAGTATGGAAATATCCAGACATGATTTTATGATCATAATAGATCAATTTTGTTTCTTTAGGACCACTCTCTTGGTGTTTATTCCAAGAGGTTTTTGGGAGACCATGTAAAGTTGGGGTTCAAAACTGAATAAGTTCTTTAGCTCCTGTAGCTCTTCACCTAATATTGTGAATATTAAACATAAATCTTACTTTCCCAGAGTGGTTTACAATTATGTAAATTTTCATCATGTTTAAGAATTTAGGCTAGGACTAGAGCAGTACAGTTAGGTTAGAGAAGAACTACTATGGCAATGAGAGTTGGAAGTGAGCACTCTGGACAATAACTGGGTGTTGAAGGGAGATAAAGTTATATTTAATGGCACTCCTTCATTAAGAACAGCATAAATCAGTCTCTAAAAGGGAAAAAAATGGAAATCAGGTAAGAAAAAGAGAGATAGACAAGAGTTAAATGTCCATTAGTGAAGGGTGATGCGCAAGTAATAGTGAACTTCCAACATGAGCTTGTAATCACTGATTTAATAAAAGGAAAAATTGAACATTAAGAATTAAGACTAGGGGTGAAGAGATGAAACAAGAGGTAAGGTGGCTCCATTCATAGGTCTGTCTGCAAGTTTATTTCCTGCCACAGTATTATATGTGAACAAATTCCCAGAGTTTTCTCTGAACAATGAGCCCTGAGCTCTAAAGGGTGAGATCTCAAACTCTACTTAAAATTTTTTTCAGATGTATTTTGTTTTCCTGATCATTTTGTTATGAGGATGATGTACAATAGTAGATATAGCATTTGTTGGCCACTTTTCTACTTACACTGACTTACATGATATCTGAGAATAGACTAAATGCCCTAATTCTCATGGTCATTAGTCATTTGGAATTCCAGATTTATCAGAACCTTAGGGCTTCAACCAGCTATAATTAAGTCACTCTGAAAATAGCTCATTATACCTTTTATTTTTTTCCTACTTAGATGCACTAGATAAGTTTGCCTTATGAGTAAGAAATGTTTGATAATTGAACAGTGTGGGATAGCCTTTAAAATGCACATTTACATGATAAAAATAAACAAAAAGTATGTTTAATAAAATTAAAAAGAATTACGTTAAAAGAGCCATATCCTAATAAAATAGGTCATTTTAAACTAAAATGACTTATATAATTGTATTGTGATTAAAACAGAAAATCCAGTGAATGGATTCAGCAGCAAAAACAAACCCACAGCCTAAGTAAACTTGATATTAAGAGTTCAATTTTGAAAATATGATACTTTACAGTCAGCAAATTTACATTATAAGAAATAATCAAAATCAAAAGAAAAAGTCTTGAGTCTAGATTGGCCTTTTTAAAAAAATCTTTAAGTACCATGATCACAAACATGTTTGTAGTTGGGTTTCAGTTATAAAAAAGAACACCTCGCCATGCCATGTTTCTTATTTCAAGACCACGGCGTGGTTTTTTTTTTTTTTTTTAAATCTGTTTTTTGTGGTGCCTATCGATATAACTGGAGTCCTCACTGGATATTTGACACTTCTTTTGGTACTGGTGGAGTGTTTCACCTTCTTGTTCTCATTCACTTCCCAAATTGATGATGAGAACCTCTAGAAGGATTCTACCCATTTTTGGGGTATTAGACCCTTATTTATTTTCTCTTTTTCAGGCAAAACCACGTAACTTGAACTAGCTAGCCCTGCCCCCACTTACAGGGGGAAATAAGGGAGGCAGCAAGACCAAACTGATGCAAGACTACTAAGTAGTAGGTTAGATACAGAGGGGACCATATATTCTAGCCGCCCTGAGGGTGAGGGAAGAGGAAATGGGAGGTAGGACAAAAACGGAGGGTTAGGGAGGACAATTTGGGGATGGGAAGCCCCCCTGATTTTATGTAGATATGTACCTAAAATATTATTGTCAACAATATGTAAGCCACTATGATGAAAATAAAAATTATATTAAAAAAAAAAGAACACCTCCTTTACCAGTGCAACATTCCAGCCACCAATGCCCCAATTTTCCTCCTCCCCCTCCCCCTGCCTGTACTTGAGACAGGCATGCTATTTCTCTCACTTACTTCCATAGTCATGATAGTTGTCAGTGCACTTATTTCTCTAACTGAATTCACCACTCTTTGTGGTAAGTTTCATATCATGGGCTGGTCCTTCCAGCCCTAATCTCTTTAGTCTCTGGGTGTTATTACAATAATATCTTTTATTTTTCTTAAATTCCACAGATTAGTGAGACTTTTCTGTGTCTAACCCTCTCCCTCTGAAATTTTTGTTTTGTTTTGGGCCACACCATTTTATTCTCAGGGGTTACTCCTGGCTATGAGCTCAAAAATCGCTCCTGGCTTGGGGTTGCCTTATGGCACACTGGGGGATCGAACCGCAGTCCGTCCTAGGCTAGCGCTTGCAAGGTACACAACTTACCACTAGCGCCACCTCTCCGGCCCCTCCTTCTGAAATTTTTATTGAGATTATTGTGAATTATGACCCAAGCTCTGCCTTACACCTGGTTCTACTCATAGGGGTCTCTCCTGGTGGAGGATGCTAGAGATTCAACTTGGGTTAGCTGAATGCAAGACAAGTGTCCTCCCCACTGTACTATCTCTACTCTTTCTTTTCCACTTTAGTATAGATGTCATTATCTTTGATCTCAACAAATATAGATGATTTATATAACCTTTTGGATAACAGAAAGAATGCTATAATTTTACTTACTTTTTATTGAATCAAATCTCTTTACTATATATAATGTTGGTTATTAATGCATGGAAATATAGATCTGGTGTCTCTACATTGCATGATTAAATAACTTGCATCAAAGCTACTCTGTGATTATTTTCTGGTCAATTACTTAACTTTTTGTAAGACAACATGTTTTACTTTCTCTCTATTTTGATCTGTCCTATTTGCTTGATGGGTTCAATATCATAAAAATTGACCTTATTTTCTAGATCTTGATTTTTATCATAGAACATATTAACTTCTAGTTTTTTATATATCAAATTCCTATAGATCTTTAATTTTCCATGTCATAGAGAATATTTTGTCTTCAAATTTAGGAACACAGGTATGTACCACATAGAGGATTTCTTTTTTGGTTTTTGGGTCACACTTGGCAGTGCTCAGGGGCTACTCCTGGCTCTATGCTCAGAAATCTCTTCTGGCAGGCTCGGGAGACCATATGAGATGCCGAGATTTGAACCACCATCCTTCTGCATGCAAGGCAAATGCCTTACCTCCATGCTATCTCTCCGGCCCCTCACATAGAGGATTTTTTAGGTATTTATTTTATGTTTTGATTTTTAATTTTTTATTGAGAGCATTGTGAACTGTAAGTCTTTTGTAGTTAAATTTAAGGCATATAGTGACAGTGAATTAGATAGGGAATTAAGGCCATTCCCAACACCAATGTTGACTTCCCTCCATCAAAGTTTCCAATGAGCATCCCATATCTCCTCCCTTAGCCCCTGGTCTACCCGTGTAACAGATTCATTTTAAGTTTTGATTGTTATAGTTTGGGTCTCTTGATTCTATTATTGTAAACTTTGGCTTGGGTATTTAGTTCTAACATTTTTTTTCTCCACCAATGTACCTGAGACCACTTGACCCCTGGGCCCCATACACTTTTTTTTTGTTTTCTCAGTTTGTAGAAAGATGCAGAAATATGAGTCAAAACAAAGTTTCAAGGCTCTTTAAAAAAGTTGGGAGCCTCTAGCTAGAAGATAAAAAGGTCCTCCCTAGGTCAGCCGTGTACATGCAAACCTCCTACCACTATGCTATTTGGCCCCAACATGATTTTTTTTTAAATGGAAAAGGTGACAAGGTGGGTTATTTTTGTTGTTGTTGTTGTTTTGCATAGGCACAGAAAACTTAGGGGGAATTAGAAAGGAAATACCCTTGGCCTAAAAACCAGGGTGTCTATAGATATGAGCATCCTGTTGTAAGACAAAGTATAGGCATACAAATTGTCCAACCCCAAGGTCTTTCTTCATGATCGCAAGAAAAATACTACTCAATCACAATTGTAACAGCCATGATTCTACAATTAGAGATCTTGGTTGTTGCACAGTTTCTATATCGAAGCTGGGTGACATAGAGCTTATTCGAACTTTATCTCACCATTAGGTGGCAAGGTAAGGAAACCTGTCCTGAAAGTAAGTTGTTGCTGTTTCCTGGATGTTAGGATCTCATATAAACTTACCATGGAGCAAGTTGGTGATAAGGTGGCATGAGGGCCTCCCCCAGTGGAAGTTTGATTCCTGGCGCTGGTGCAAAAATTTGTGCCCTTTCCAAGGATGGGATCCAAGGTTTAGTATTAAATTTTCAATGCCCAATGAGCTAAGGCCTAAGTTGAGTCATTATGACAAATGTTCAAGGTGAAAGGTTACCCTGTCCTATAAATTTTGTGAGTTGTGGGTTCCTATCCCTATTAGAGAAGAATTAAGATTTTTCCATTTTAATATGCCTATGCAAAAAGGAACAAGGCTACTTGATACTACTGGTGCAAATGGGGGTAAAATAATAAGCTAAAAATATCTCTATAACGTGGTTTCCTAAGAGAAACATATCTACTAGAATTTCCTACTAAGCAGATCCAAAATAGGGTTGGGGAAAGCTACTTCACATATGGAAATATACAAAAATTATAACTATTAAGGAATTTTATCTACAGAAAAACACACAAAAAATAAAAAATATATACACTTTAAGTCCGTTGAGAAATCTGGGGAAGGGATAAAATCCAGAACACAGTTTTATCCTATGCTGTAGTCTTGTGGAGTCTGAGAAAAGATTTACAGAAATCAGGGATTAGGTAGTGTCCTCAAGCTGAGGTCTCTCTGGACCCCAATCCTTTAGCAAGCAACAGTTCACAGTGAGTTAAGTGGGAGAAAAGGGGTCACATAAGATGAATCAACAGGAGCATTGGTGGCAGCTTCACCCTGCGTAGAGACAAGGCAGGCTGGGAGGGTATCCTTTGGCTTTGTGAGTCAGCTGTTAGCTTACTGTGACAGGAGGTAGGTTCAGGTTTTTGAGGTGTTAAGAATGGAGGGTAAAGAGGTTTCAATAAGTAGAGATAAAATATCAGGCTTGAGAAGGTTAGATCATAGAGAGGATTTGTGTTTTTTTCTTTTTTTTTTAATTTTTTTCTCTTTATTTGAATATCTTGATTACATAAATGATTGTGATAAGGTTTCAGTTATATAAAGAACACCCCTCTTTACCAGTGCAACATTCCCGCCACCAAAGTCCCAAATCTCCCTCCATCCCACCCCATTCCCACCTGTACTCCAGACAGGCTTTCCAGTTCCCTCATTCATTCACTTGATTATGGTAGTTCTCAGTGTAGTTATTTCTATAACTGTGCTCACCACTCTTTGTGGTGAGCTTCATGGAGTGAGCTAGTGTTCCAGCTCTCCTCTAATTGTCTCTGAGGATTGTTACAAAAATGACTTTTATTTTTCTTAAAACCCATAGATGAGTGAGACTATTCTGCGTCTCTCTCTCCCTCTGACTTATTTCACTGAGCATGATAGATTCCATGTACATCCATGTATAGGAAAATTTCATGACTTCATCTCTCCTGACGGCTGCATAATATTCCATTGTGTATATGTACCACAGTTTCTTTATCCATTCGTCTGTTGAAGGGCATCTTGGTTGTTTCCAGAGCCTGGCTATTGTGAATAGTGCTGCAATAAATATAGGTGTGAGAAAGGGGTTTTTGTATTGTATTCTTGTGTTCCTAGGGTATATCCCTAGGAGTGGAATAGCTGGGTCGAATGGGAGCTCAATTTCCAGATTTTGAAGGAACCTCCATATCGCTTTCCATAGAGGCTGTACTAGATGGCATTCCCACCAGCAGTGGATAAGAGTTCCTTTCTCTCCACATCCCCGCCAGCACTGATTGTTCTCATTCTTTGTGATGTGCGCCAATCTCTGTGGTGTGAGGTGGTATCTCATCGTTGTTTTGATTTGCATCTCTCTGATGATTAGTGACGAGGAGCATTTTTTCATGTGTCTTTTGGCCATTTGTATTTCTTTTTTTTATCAAAGTTTCTGTTCATTTCTTCTCCCCATTTTTTGATGGGATTAGATTTTTTTTTGTAAAGTTCTGTCAGTGCCCTGTATATTTTGGATATTAGCCCCTTATCTGAAGGATGTTGGGTGAATAGTTTCTCCCACTCAGTGGGTGACTCCTGTATCCTGGGCACTATTTCTTTTGAGGTGCAGAAGCTTCTCAGTTTAATGTATTCCCATCTGTTAATCTCTGCTTCCACTTGTTTGGAAAGTGCAGATTGATAGACCATTGGCAAAACTCACAAAGAAACAGAGAGAGAGAAATCTGATAACCCGTATTAGAAACGAAAAGGGGGAGATCACAACAGAAATTGCAGAGATCCAAAGGATAATCAGAGGCTACTTTGAGAAACTTTATGCTACAAAACATGAGAACCTAGAAGAAATGGAAAAATTCTTGGACACTTATAACCTTCCACATTTAAGTAAGGAGGCTGTAGCATATCTAAACACCCCCGTCACTACTGAGGAAATTGAAACTGTAATCAAACATCTACCAAAAAAGAAAAGCCCAGGCCCAGATGGTTTTCCTAATGAATTTTTTCAAATCTTTCAAGAGGAGGTACTACCAATCCTAGCCAGACTCTTCCATGAAATTGAAAAAAAGGGAACACTCCCAAACAACTTTTATGAACCCAACATTACCTTGATACCAAAACCAGACAGAGACGCTGCCAAAAAAGAAAATTACAGACCAATATCCCTGATGAATGCTGATGCAAAGATCTTCAACAAAATCCTGGCAAATAGGATCCAATGCATCATGAAGAAGATCATACACTACGACCAAGTAGGCTTCATCCCAGAAATGCAAGGATGGTTTAACATCCGTAAATCTATTTACATCATACACAACATCAACAACAAGAAAAATAAAAATTACATGATCATATCAATAGATGCAGAGAAAACATTTGATAAGGTCCAATACCCATTCTTGATCAAAACTCTCAGCAAGATGGGAATGGAAGGAACCTTTCTCAATCTAGTTGAAGCCATCTACCATAGAGAGGATTTGTATGGTGGAAAGGAGGGAATGGGGAAAAGAATATGTTATATAAAACAGGAACTACATACAACACAGATAGGTATTATGTGCAATACAAATTAGAGATACATAGAGGTGTCTACCACATGCACACACACATAGACAGATATTAGAGATTGATTTGTAGATTGCTGTTGATGAACTGACCCTTGTGGAATGGATCAGAGAGATTAAAAAATGAGGCTGGCAAATTGGAGGAAAAGTTACCTAGTTTCTTGGCAAATCATCATTGGTGAGGGTAAAATTTGCTAAATAAAAGTTTCCAGAGTTAGATTGTGCATGGAGTATTCTTAAAACAATCACAATTTTCATGTCTAGAGTAGTAAGCAATATGGTTGTAAGCACTGTAAGAGGGTCTACCCGAAGAAATATTATCTACCAGGTCTGGAGCTTCCAGGTTCCTTTCCTGAAAGCACATTGACAACATAGGCATTATGATACAATAGTAAAGTAGCTGGAATTGAAAAAAATAAATTGCAAAAATGTAATGAATGAGAATTGTACCAAAAGTCTATGATGTGTAGTTGTCTATTTGAATCGTTTCTGTGGACATAAACATTATATCAAAATAGCATGTACAATTACATATAAAATGAATAAATTAGAGTATTCTGTCAAGAAATTATAATATTGAACATTGTATTTGTAATCTAATATGATATAGCACTGGAAGGCAAAACTAGGGTGATCAAACTATATATTCAAGCACCACTGTAGACAATTAAGTTAAAGAGTTACCATATGGTGGGAATGCCGTCTAGTTCAATCTTTATGGAAAGCTATATGGAGATTCCTCCAAAAACTGGAAATTGAGCTTCTATATGATCCAGCTATACCACTCTAGGTATATACCCTAGGAACACAAAAATACAATACAAAAATCCCTTCCTCACACCTATATTCATTGCAGTGTTATTTACAATAGCCATACTTTGGAAACAACCAAGATGCCCCTCAATAGATGAATGGCTAAAGAAACTGTGGTACATATACACAATGAAATATTATTTAGCCGTCAGGAGAGATGAAGTCCTGAAATTTTCCTATACATGGATGTACATGGAATCTATTATGCTGAGTGAAGTAAGTCAGAGGGAGAGAGAAAGATGCAGAATGGCTTCACTCATCTATGGGCTTTAAGAAAAATGAAAGACATTTTTAACAGTATCTCAGAGACAAGAGAGATGAGGGCTGGTAGGTGCAGCTCATGACATGAAGCTCATCACATAGAGTGATGAGTGCAGTTGGAGAGATGACTACACTGAAAACTATCATAACAATGTGAATGAATGAGGGAAGTAGAAAGCCTGTCTTGAGTACAGGTGTGTGTGTGGGGGAGGAGGGAGATTTGGGACATTGGTGATGGGAATGCTGCACTGGTGAAGGGGGGTGTTCTTTACATGACTTAAACCCAACCACATTCATGTTTGTTATCAAGGTGTTTAAATAAAGATATTAATTAGAAAAACTTATAAAATAAAAAAGAAAGACCCAAACTGGATTCAGTTGTAGAAAACAAGAGTTATAGAAATATTAAAATTAAGACACTAAAACATTCTAATAATGAGCCCTGTAATGGTAATCCTTAGCTTTCAAATGCATTTACACCTGTTTCAATGCACAAAAGCCTTAGAACATTATTATAATACGTTGATTGAACACCTGTTCAATCTAAACAACTGTATCCATTGCTGCAGGTATCTTCTAAGTATAAAAGAGAATAAATGCTTTTGTGTTTCTCCTCTTCCATTCAATTTGTTTCCTCTCCTTGCTATACACTGACATCTATGATGTTCTAGATATTTACAGACCAATGGGTTTTTTATGCAGTTATTCTAAATACCACATATAATTGATATCCTTCTGTGTTTATTCTTCTGTTTTACTTAATTAAGCATATCTTATAGTTCCATTCCTGTTGCTGCAAATAGCATGATTGTATCATTCCTTACCGCTATGTAGTATTCCATTGTATATATGGACCACATATTCATGATACACTCATCTGTTGTTGGACATCTAGGTTGATTCCAAGACTTAGCAATTGTACTGAGTGCTGAAATTAATAGCGGTGTGCATACTTTGTTTTGGATGAATGTTTTTCTCTCCTGGGGTAGATACCCAAGAGAGAGACTGTTGGTTCCTATGGTATTCAATTTTGAGTTTACTGAGAACCCTCCATACTGTTTTTCATAGGGGTTGGATCAAGCAGAATTTCCACCAGCTGTAGATGAGAATTCCTTTCTTACCACATCTATACCAATAGAGATTGTTTTCATTGTTTTTGATTCATGCCATTCTCACTGGTATAAGATGATTTCTCTTTATTGTTTTATTGAATTTACATAATGATAAGTACAGGAATCTTTTAGTTAGATGTAGTCTGGTTTATTTAGGTTTGATTCTATAGCTCTTGCTATTGGCATCCTATCATAGAAGACTTCTTTGAGTTTTAAGTTTTGGAGTGCTATGCCTATGTTTTACTCAATGAATTTTATTACTTTTGGCATAATCTCAAGGTATTTAATTCATTTTGAATTTTTTGTAAGGTGTGAGATATGGATCAATCTTTAAGTTTTACACATGGTTATTACATATCCAATTGTATTAACACAATTTGTTGAATAGTTATTGTTGCATTTCAAATTCCTGCTTTTTTAGTCAAAGATTAGTTGACCATATACCTCTTTTTTCTATATAGTCAGTGTAAAGAAAACAGCCTGTGGTAAGAATATGGAGGCCTTATCTTTTTTATTTTTTGATTTATTTAATATATATTAAAATAAAAAATATTTTATTTACATAAAAATATATGTTAAAATCAATATATATATATATAATCCTTCACCAGTGCAGCATTCCCATGACCAATATCCCAAGTGTCCATCCTCCCCACCCCACACGGGCCTGTACTCTAGACAGGCTTTCTACTTCTCTCATTCAGTCACATTTTGTTATGAAAGTTCTTAGTGTAATTATTTCTGTGACTGCATGAAATGATCCCTGTGGTGAGCTTCATGTCAGGTACATATACACAATGGAATATTATGCAGCCATCAGAAGAGGTGAAGTCATGAAATTTTCCTATACATGGATGTGTATGGAATCCATTATACTAAGTGAAATAAGTCAGAGGGAGAGAGATAAACACAGAATGGTCTCCCTCATCTATGGGTTTTGAGAAAAATGAAAAACATTTGTGTAATTATTCTCAGAGACAAAATAGAGGAGGCCTGAAGGGTCCAGCCACTTTTCTCATTTAACTTGAAGTAAAAATGCTAAATTTTGTAACCTCTACAATCAACATTTATTTCTTTCACAAAAAATTCAAATTGCTCAACCGGTATCTCTATACAAACTTCACATATAAAATTAGAAAATGATAGTGATGGTGACTTCTAGCCAAAGTTTTTAAGGACAAGTGCATAGACTGATAATGTACAAAGTTGTTCACTCAAAATATTGCACTTTGTTCTTCAGATACAACTCTTGAATATGAAGAATGGTTATGACTAATTTTACCATGAGTGGGTTTCTTCTCATGGGATTTTTTTGTCAATCCTGACCTAGAAATCTTTTACGCACCTTTGTTCTTAGTCTTATACATGTTGGCTTAACTGGCAACATCCTCATCATCACCACCATTTCCATGGATGACAGTATCAACTCCCCCATGTACTTCTTCCTGAAGCATCTCTCCTTCTTGGATATCTGCTATATTTCTGTGACTGTTCCGAGATTCATTTACAATTCTTTCAGGCAGAGTGGCAATATTTCCCTTGGGGAATGCATAGTGCAGTGCTTTACTTTCATTGTCTGTGGTACTGTTGAGCTGGCCATGCTCACGTTGATGTCCTATGACCGCTACGTGGCCATCTGCCTTCCACTGCACTATGACATCATCATGAATGTCAGAACCTGCCTCCATGGAGTCGTCAGTGTCTGGGTCAGTGGGACCATCTCTGGCATCATGCACACAGCAGCAACTTTCTCCATCCGCTTCTGTGGCCCCCGGATCATCCACCAGTTCTTCTGTGACATCCCCCAGATCCTGAAACTCTCCTGCTCCAATGAGTATATCAGTGATGTTGCTGTCACCATCTTCCTGTCTTTTCTGTCATTTGGCTGTGTCATCTTTATTGGATTCTCCTACATGCACATATTTTCTTCTGTACTGAGGATGCCATCTGCGGAGGGGAGAGCCAAGGCCTTTTCCACCTGCCTCCCTCACTTGGCTGTGGTTTTATCATTTGTTTGTTTTTGGGCCACACCCGTCGGTGCTCAGGGGTTTCTCCTGGCTGTCTGCTCAGAAATAACTCCTGGCAGGCACGGGGGACCATATGGGACACCGGGATTCGAACCAACCACCTTTGGTCCTGGATCGGCTGCTTGCAAGGCAAACGCCGCTGTGCTATCTCTCCGGGCCCGGCTGTGGTTTTATTATTTATGTCTACTAGTGCCTTTGAATTTTTGAAACCTCATTCTGACACTCCAACTGCTTTGGACATTTTGCTCACTATATTTTATACTGTGGTTCCTCCAACATTCAATCCACTATTCTAAAGCCTGAGAAATAAAGCCATCAAGACAGCTCTTGGTAATGTCGTTAAAAGAATTGAATGCCTCTTCTGTTGAGGTACTTGCTTCAAGTAATTCTCACTTGGGAGAGAGGGTTAAAATATATTGGTTAATATCAAGATCACCCATTAATAATTAAAGTAAAATAGACATCAGTATAAGTAATATTTCATAATTTCATACATATTTTAAGTAATATTTCACATGTGCTCCTTGAGTATGGAAATATACAGACATGATCCCTTGGTCATAATATGTCAATTTTTTTTTTCTTTAGGACCACTCTCAGTGTTTATTCCCAGGGTTTTTGGGAGACCATGTAAAGTTGGGTTCAAAACTGAGTTAGACTTCATACATTGTACGTTCTTTAGTTCCTCTATCTCTTCACCTAATGCTGTGAATATTTAAAATAAATCTTACTCTCTTATGTTTAAAATCACATAAATATTGATGAATAATTTTTATTTTGACCAAAGTGGATTACAACTCATTTACAGTAGTATTTCAGGTACATAGTGACATTGAATCAGGGGCATTCCCACCACCAATGTTGTCCTCCCTCCACCCCTGTTCCCAGCATGTATCCCATATCGCCCCCCTTTACCTCCCGGGTTGTTAGTATAAGTGGTCCCTTCTGTGTCTAGCCTGTTGTAGATTGGGTATCGATTCTGTTGTACTTGGCTTTGGATTTGGTGTTCAAGTCTGATCATTTTTTTATTTCTACTCAATGCTCATCCAACTGTTTGTTCTTGGTGCCCTCCACTATTTCTCCCTCAAATTGTGAGGCAGAACAGGATGGTTCAAGTTATGTGGTTCTGTTAGAAGGTAAGAAAAAGGGGGGGGGGCAAAATTCAAAGAAGCAAGCAACGGGAAGAATAATGTAAATTTTTATAATGTTTAAGAATTCAGACGAGGACTATAGCAGCACAGTTAGGGTAGAGAAAGGCCAGTATGGCAATAATAGGTGAAACTGATAACTGTGTAAAATAACTGGGTGTTGAAGGAAGATAAAGCAACATTCATGGCAACCCTTCATTAACTATAGTGTAAATCCAAGTCTCTAAATAAAGAAAAATGGAAAGTAGGTAAGAGAAAGAGAGATGGAGAAGAGTGAAATGTGAAGTGTGATGTACATTGGAATACTGAATCTTAATCATGAGTTTGTAATCACTGATTTAAATAAAAGGAAAAAATTAAAATTAAGAATTCAGGCTAGGGGTGAAGATCTGGAAGAAGAGATAAGGTGGCTCCAAGTTTTTTTTTCCTGCCACAGTATTATATGATCTCTTACTATCTCTGGAGTTTTCTCTGAGCACTGAGCCCTGAGCTCTAAAGGGTGAGATCTCAAACTCACTCACATTTTATTTTCGGATGTATTTTTGTTGTTCTATCACTTTGCTATGATGATGATAAAAAATAGTAAATATAGGATTTATTGACCAATTTCCTACTTACATGATTTAAGATATTTAAGGATATTTAAAATATTTAATAATAGACTAAGTGACCTAATGCTCATCGTCATTAGTCATTTGGTATTCCAGATTTATCAGACCCTTCAGGCTTCAATCAGTTATAATGAAGTCACTCTGAAAACATCTTATTATACGCTTTATCTTTTTCCTACTTAGATACACTAGATAATTTTGCCTTATGAGTAAGAAATGTTAGATAACTGAACAATGTGGAGAGCCTTTGAAATGCACATTTACATGATAAAATGAATAAAAGAGGATATTTAACAATATTAAAAAGAATCATGTTAAAAGAGCCATAGCCTAATAAAATAGGTCATCTTAAGCTAAAATGATTGATATAATTGTTTTGTGATTAAAATAGAAAATCCAAACACAGCAGGTAGAGCATTTGCCCTGCACTCAGCCAACTCTGGGTTTGATTCCCAATATCCCCTGAGCCTGCCAGGAGTAATTTCCAAGCAGAGTCAGGAGTAATCACCGAGTCTCACCAGGTGTTATCCTAAAACCAGAATAAATAAATAAATAAATAAATAACATTCATAATGTATTCTATCAATTCTGAAGTGCACTTCACAATTTTCTTAAGCTGCTGAATTTTATAATTGACAATATTCTTTCTTGCTTTTATATTTTAAATGGTGCTTCTTATAATAGATGATGAAAATTAAATTAAAATCAATAAAATACTGAAAAAAATAGAAAATCCAATGTATGTGTTCAGCAGCATACATAAGACCCACAGCTTCAGTGAACCTGAAATTAAGATATAAGTTTTGAAAATCTGATTCTTTGCAGTCAGCAAATTTACATTATAAAAATAATGAAAATCATAATAGAAAAGTTTTGAGTCTAGAATGGCCTTTTAAAAAATATCTTTATTTAGGCACCATGATTACAAACATGTTTGTAGTTGGGTTTTAGTTATAAAAAAACAACAACCCCCTTTCCAGTCCAACATTCCCGCCACCAACTCCCCTTTCCTCCCCAACCCACTGATTGTATTTGAGACAGACATTCTCTCACTAACTACCATTGTCATGATAGTTGTCAGTGCACTTATTTCTCTAACTGAATTCACCACTCTTGTGGTAAGCTTCATATCGTGGGTCTGTCCTTTCAGTCCTCATCTCTATCGTCTCTGGGTGTTATTACAATACTATCTTTTATTTTTCTTAAATGCCACAGATTGGCGAGACTCCTCTGTGTCTATCTCTCTCCCTCTAAAATTTTTATTGAGAGTATTATGAATTATAATCTCTCTGGAATGACCTTAAGAGAGTCAAGCTCTGGCTTACACCTGGCTTTGCTCACAGGGGACACTCCTAGTGGAGAATGCTGGGGATTCAACTTGGGTTAGCTGAATGCAAAACAAGTGTCCTCCCCAACTGGACTATTTCTCTGCTTCTTTTTCCACTTCAGTATAGGTGTTATTACACTTGGTCTCACAAATATACAAATTTTACAGATTTTCAGTATAGGTAATGTATTTAACTTTTTTGATAACAGAAAGAATACTATACTATTAGACTTTCTCTTTATTGAGTCAAATCTCTTTACAATATATACTGTTGCTGGTTCTTAATGCATGGAAATATAGACCTGGTGTCTCTAGACTGCCTTATTAAATAACTTGCATCAAGGCTACTCTGTCATCAATTAATTTTTATGGTCAATTAATTTATTTATGAAGTTTTACTTTTTCTCTATTTTGATCTGTCCTATTTGCTTCATGGATTCAATATCCTAAAAAATTGAAATCTTATTTTCTAAATCCTGATTTTATCATAGAACATATTAAGTTCTAGTTTTTCATACCATCAAATTTCTATAGATTTTTATTTTTCCATTTAATAGAGAATATTTTGTCTTCAGGTTAAGGAACACAGAGATATGTACCACATAGAGGATTTTTGAGATATTTATATATATATTTTTTAATTTTGGGACCACACCCAGTGCTGCTCAGGGTTTACTCCTGGCTGTGCACTCAGAAATCACTCATGGCTTGGGAGACCATGTGGGATGCCCAGGGATGGAACTGCTATCCATCCTAGGTCAGCTGTTTGCAAGGCAAATGCCCTACCACTGCACCACCACTCCAGGCCAATTTTTTAAAATTTTTTTGAGAGCATTGTGAACTATAAGTCTTTTGTAGTTGAAGTTGACAATGAATTAGACAGAGAATCAGGGCCATTCCTACTACCAGTGTTGACCTTCCTCCAACAAAGTTTCCAATGAGCATCCCATATCTCCACAGGTCCATTTTAAATTTAGATTGTTATAGCTTAGGTCTCTTGATTCTATTGTTGTTAATTTTGGCTTGGGTATTTAGTTCTAACATTTTTTTTCTCCACCAATGCACCTAGACCACTTAGCCCCTGGGCCCCATCCATTTCATTTTCTTTTCTAAATTTCTAGAAAGGTGCAGACATATGAGGTAAAACAAGTGCCAAGGCTCAATGAAAAAGGCAGGAGCCCAATCTAGAAGATAAAAAAAAATGGGTATCACACGTGGTGATGCTCAGTGGTTACTCCTGGCTATGCTCTCAGAAATAGCTCCTGGCTCAGGAAACCAGATGGGATGCTGGGGATCAAATCTAAGTCTGCCTTGGGTTAGCCAAGGCAAATGCCCTACTGCGGTGCTATTGCTCTGGCCCCAACAAGGAGGGAGGTGGCAAGGTTTAATTTTTTTGGTTTTATTTTTGTTGTTGTTGTTGTTGTTTATTTGTTTGTATAGGCACAGCACACTTAGAGGGACTTAGAAAGGAAATGCCCTTGGCCTAGAAAACAGGGTGTCTATAGACATGAAGCATCTTGTCATAAGACAATACATAGGCTCTAGGCATACAAATTGTCCAACCCCAAGGTATTACTTCATGGTTGCAAGAAAAGTACTAGTCAATCTCAGTTGTCACAGTCAGGATTCTACCATTAGAGATCTTGGTTGTTGCACAAATCCTCTGTCAAAGCTGGGTGTCATGAAGCTTATTCAGATTTTATCTCACCATTAGGTGGCAAGGCAAGGAAACTTCTCCTGAAAGCAAGTTGTTGCTGGTTCCTGGGTGTCAGGGTATCATATAAACCTACTTGATGGAGCAAGTCAGTGCCAACATATTGTTAGGGCCTCCCCAGCAGAAGTTTGATTCCTGGTTCTGGTGTAAAACTCGTGCCCATTCCAAAGATGAGATCCAAGGTTTACAGTTAAATTGTAAATGCCCGATGAGCTGAGGCCTAAGTTGAGTCATTATGACAAACGTTCAGGATAAAAGGCGACCCTATAAAATTTATGAGTTGTGGGTTCCTATTCCTATTAGATAAGAACTACTTTCTATAGGCAGGATTTCCCTATTTTAATATGCCTATGCAAACAGGAAAATGTTACTTGATACTCTTGGTGCAGGTGGGGTTAAAAACAAGCTAAACAATCTCTATAACCTGGTTCTAACATGAACTCAGATCCCAAGAGAGACATATCTACTAGAATTTTCTACTAGATCCAATATAGGGATGGGGAAAGCTATTTCAATTATGGAAATATACACTAAGAATTATAACTGTGAAGGAATTGCATCTACAGAAATACACAAAGAAAATGGAGATATACCCTTTAAATCTTTTGAGATAATCTGGGGGAAGGGATAAAATCCGGAACATGGTTTTATTCTATGCCATCAATTTGTGGAGTCTGAGAAATGATTTACAGATGTCAGGAATTAGGTAGTGTCCTCAAGCTGAGGTCTCTCTCGACCCAAATCCTTTAGCAAGCAATAGTTCACAGTGAATGAAGTGGGAGAAAAGATTTTATATAAGATAAATCAGCAGGAATGTTAGTAGCAGCTTCTTCCTAGGCAGAGACAAGGCAGGCTAGGAGGGTGTCCTTTAGCTTTGGGAGCCAGCTGGTAGTTTTCTGTGACAGGAGAAAGATTCAAGTGTTTGAGGAGTTAAGAACAGAGTGTAAAGAAGTTTAAATGGGGAGACATAAAACATCAGGGTTGAGAGGGTGAGAGCTTAGGGAGTTGTAAGGAAGAAAGTAGGGTAGGGATAAAATAAGAAAGGCATTATGTGCAATGCATAGAGAATTTACAAGAATATGTGGGTGCCACTTTTGTCCATCTCGGTGACATTCATTGACATTAACTGTTAAGATGGTTTTGAAAAACACCATAATTTTGTTTAATACAAAATACCTGTATTTATGGTAGATATCATGATAAGAAAGGCTCACATTTGTGAAAGAATAACCAAAAATAGAGATGTAATTATGACTGTGAATAGGAGTGTATATATCATTTTATATTTCAACTATGGGCTATTTTTCAGCATTACATATATTTATGGTATTTCACAGCTTTATAGTGGTCAACCAATGGCCAAACTTTCTTTTATGTATAATCTTAATTAGTTTAAATACTTTGCATTCATTTTTTTAAAGAAAGATTCTTTTATTATAGAAGTGAAAAGAAAACACACTCAAGAGAGAATGCCTTCTTCTTCAGAGAGGAAGATGAAGGTCATGAAGTCAAACAGTGAAATTTTACACATTGGTGTGCGTATAATTATGATAGGCAAGTTTACTTAAAATGACTATTAGTTATTTCCTTATGAATAAAATTTGATTGGGATATATAGCTATAAAATTAAAAGATATTTATTCACTTATTGGTAAAAAAATCTGTTGTCATAATCTCCCATTCATGTAATATTAGTAATAA
This sequence comes from Suncus etruscus, assembly GCF_024139225.1. NCBI lineage: Eukaryota > Metazoa > Chordata > Mammalia > Eulipotyphla > Soricidae > Suncus > Suncus etruscus. The sequence goes on from NC_064865.1 coordinate 58,121,992, forward strand.
AAGAATGCAAAGATGTTTAAATAACTTTCACTCAATTTTTTGATGAAATTGTCTATCTTGTTGTATTTACAAATTTAAATACAAATTTCAACATTTTTAATTATTTTATTCAAGGAACATGATAAAACTCAAATCCCATATTACTATAGACAAATATAAACATTATACCAATTCAACAAAACATACAACAGAAAGCAAAATAATTGCAGTAGTGGGCTCCAGGGTATTTACAAAATAATCTAAGTACCTTGAGACTGAAAAATTCTGCTTCTGCCAAAGGGACTTCATCGCCTCCAGTGGCCAAGAATGGATTGAAAAGGATTTGCTTCTTTCTCCCTCCAATGTTGATTTTATGGAAAAAGACAGAGAGCAGAGACTCAAACAAGTGTCAACTGCTGACACTGACGATTTGCCCTTATGCTGAAGGAGAAAGTTTGTGCATGTGTTCTGGTGAGTGTCCTGAAATTATACAAAGAAAGATTGCCAAGATTTCCAGAAGCTCCTTACTTGCAATATTTTAAATGACATGTTTGTTTAATTTTATTTTATCTATTTAATAATTTTTATTGTAATCAAAGTGAATTCAATGAAATAGTTTCATGCAAATTAAAAATCAGGAAGAGATATTGTCAAATCATCCCATGCCAGACACATTTTGCAGAGTAAAATTTCCACCTTTCTTTAGATGATCATTATAGAAATAATTTATTGTGGACCAATGCTGGATAACAGTGTTGATGTAGTTTGCTTTCTTAGTGTTTGTTAACCCTTGCAAGGTTGACTTGCAAAAGATGTGAAATTCTTTCTATACAGAAGAGATCGTAGATGAATCATTTAAATGTGATAAAAAATTGATAACTGAGAAGGGAGCATATATCATAAGATGTGTAGAATTATTATACTGTCTTCAAAAAATAAAAAATACAGATTAAATAATAAAGAAGATGACCCATTCTTGTCACAATCTTTCTAACATTTTTATTTCTACCCTTTATTAAAGAGAATTTCTTATGGAAAGGATCTAATAAAATTCTGAAATGACATTTAAAAGTTTTATTTTATTTTATTAAAATTATGAATAACCTATCATAAAATTAGTAAAAATTATTTAATGCATCATATAAATATTTGTTATATTTTAAAATCATAAATATTCACCTGTGTCTGAAATATTTACATATTGATTACCCCAATTGTTATGGGGCAGTGAATAAGTGGGAGATAAATAAATAGCCAGATTCAAGAAATAAAACCTACATATATTGTGGGCCAATATTTAAAGTACTTGAATAGTCATCATATTTATTCCTATTATCTAAAATAATTTAAAGATATTCAAAGATACCTTGAAATGATATTAAAGAAATCCCAGTATATGGTCTTCTTGCTGTGTCTTTGGTATCACAGATAGGCTTGAAAATAATATATTTGTTGATTTCTATATGTTTTCTGATACTAAGATCAAAATATGACAAAGTAATATCAACACCCTACAGTTGCTGAGTAGAAGAATACCTATACTATATGAGGAAAGAAAAGATTATATGCATTATACTATTTTAAAGGGAGAGAAGAACATATAGTTGTTAAAAACAAAAATTAAACATTATGTTATAATGTTCCTGTATTATTAAGATGACATAAGAATGAATTAATTAGCCAAACACAAATCTTCTGTAAAAATGAGCAATATTTTATGAATATAAATGAATTAATTTTGTTAGCTTCCATATAGGTAAATAAACAGCATTCTCCAGAATACACAAACATGGAAGTTTCTGCAACTATCGATCTACAACTATTGATCTGGTGAGTTTCAATTGCAAGAGTAACTTGCTCATGATTTTATGTTTAAGCATAAAATATGTGGAAATATTTATGATAGTATGTATAAGTATGAAGCTTAATCTTCTATGGCTTTAAGTTTTTCTCTATAGAAATATACATTTCTATATATATATATTTACATTTATTTACTTATGTATTTATATTTTGGGTCATATATGCTGATGATTGGAGGTTAAACCTGGTTCTGTGCTCAGGAATTATGTCTGGCAGTGCTCTGGATACCATATGGGTTGTTGGGGATCAAACCAAGACTCAAACCGAACTACAAATATAGTTGTAATCATTATGCTAAAATAAAGATTTATATTTTCAAAAAAGAAGACAAAATAACAGGCTATTTTATCCATGTGTGGGATATAATTTAAACAAAGCAAGAGAACAACTGTCTTCAACTATGAATGCATGTCTGTGAGGGGAGCAGAAATAATGGACTTTGATGAAGAAATATTGTGGGTTTTTTTGATGTATGTGGTAATATATTTGGAAATATATATAAATTTTAAACCCTAAAATACATGTAGTCTGAATATCAACATTAATTCAATAAAAATGTTCATAAAATTTGAAAAAAAAGAAAAATGACCTACCCACTATAATATTTTTCCAGCTCCTATGTCTTATTTCTATATACTCATATCTTTTACAATTACAATTGTTATGTATTTACATATTTTATATCATAAGTCACATGTAATATATCCTACTTCAAAGAAAAATCATGATCAGTAATAATTTTCAAAGCCTCAAAAATACTGTAATGTAAATGATCTTTTAATGCATTTAGGTTTTCTTCATAATTTCTGTACTATAGAAATTTTAAATAAATATTTTATCTTAAATAATAATTTTAATTGATTTAAGATATTGAGTTGTAGACTTTGTTTAAGTATTAATCCATGTGAATACTTCTGTTAACTGTGTTTTTCAAAAACCAAACAAGTTTTAATATAATTCTTACAAGGTTTGGTGACCATCATAAAATACTTGTACTTAGTTTTTTGACTTTTATTAATTAATTGGGAAAAAATGACAAGTATTTCTCATACATTTGCTCAAGGCAAAGTTTATGCGATTGACAGATTCAAATATAATGTTAAGCAAAATATGTTGGACAATGCATTGGCAAAGATGTGCTTCTCATTTTAAATCAGCAAACTAATTTCTTATTTTCTTATGTAAATATTATCTGAAATACGATCAGTGCTTGCATAAAGTTAGAAGTATATAAGTGTCATTAATATGATTTAAATTGGAATTATTCTGAATAAATATCTCAATTGATTTTCCATGGGTTTATATAATATTTTTATATGCTGGCTCACACCACTATATATGCATAACCTTTCTCATACCTACTCCAAAAACTGTCTTCATAGTGTCAAAGTGATCCCTCTTCTGTTATCAAACACTCTTCTCCCCCATCTCTCAAATAAATATCATAGCTTCCATGTAGCTGACTTAATTTTTTTGTGTGTGGACACTTTATTTATTTATTTTTTTAAAGTTTTACCTAAGAGTGAAGCCATCACTCACTGCATTTTATGTCAGGGAAAAAATACCTAATAAGGAGGGACTAGAGCCATTAAAAGCAGGCAGAGTTTGTTGTGGATGTGGTTGACCTGGAATTAATCCTAAGAACTGATGGGTGTGGCCCAAAATAAAAATAGAAAATAGAAAGCAAGTTTTCTGAAATTTTCCCTTTATATGTCCAACAAAATTAACCGCCTGCAATAATACATTCAATGTGGTCTATTTATGTATTAATGTAAAGACTAATCAGATAACATACTTATATGATTATGTAAACTTGAATAAGATATTTAATTACCTAAATTGTCATGGCTCTATAGTCTTAGTAATAAAATTATATATAATAACTCATTTATATATGCCTATTTGATTGAAGTGCTAAAACATATTTTTTTCTTTGCCAACATTCTTTAACTGAGGAAAGTCATTCTAATTGTTTTTGTGATAATAAAACCCTAAATTTCCATATAACTACAAACATTTAAAGTTTTTAACTTATTTTATTTAAAGAGCAGGTATCACATAGTTGACATTGTTGTTCATAATACATTTCTAGGTAAGTAGTAGAGAGAGAAAGAAAGAAAAGAAATAAAAGAAAGAAAGAAAGAAAGAAAGTAAGAAAGAAAGAAAGAAGAAAAGAAAGAAAGAAAGAAAGAAGATAAGAAAGAAAGAAAGAAAGAAGAAAGAAAGAAAGAAAGAAAGAAAGAAAGAAAGAAAAAGAAAGAAAAGAAAGAAAGAAAGAAAGAAAGAAAAGAAAGAAAGAAAGAAAGAAAGAAAGAAAGAAAGAAAGAAAGAAAGAAAGAAAGAAAGAAAGAAAGAAGAAAGAAAGAAAAGAAAGAAAGAAAGAAAGAAACGAAAAGAAAAGAAAGAAAAGAAAGAAAGAAAGAATAGAAGAAAGAAAAGAAAGAAAAAGGAAGGAAAGAAAGAGAAAGAAAAGAGAGACAAAGATAGATAGCAGGAAGAAAAAGATGAATGCAGCATCAAGCAAATTTGTGAAAATCATTGTATCTCCAATGAGGTTATTAAGTCATTGTCAGCAAGTTTGGTAAGCTCTTGTCGCTAGCTCACCATTCTCTTACTTCATGGATTTCTGAACATTATGTGGCTTCAGAAACATATTGGCATCTAAATTGTTGTGTCCCTAAGAGGATGACAGTGTTCAACAAAAATGGGATTATTATTTGGCTGCCAGGGATTCTCTAAGTATTAGAAGGGGAGGGAGGGTACCTGCACTTATTCCAAAAAATGTCCTGGTGATATCAGCCCCCAAACTGAGATATCTGGAGTTTTGGTAGAGAGTAGGAGAGGAGTGGTGAAGCAGAAGGCCATTGGCAAAGTGGCAATTGTGGGTAACTGCCGCAGAAGGCATGGCTTTAGCAAGGTATGTGTTTAGCTTGCGTCCACCTCCTGAAGTGGCCAGCAGTCAACTACATGGCCAGAGTACACATACTTTTTCAAGGCTTGGTTTACATATCCTTTGAAAAAATGTGAGTCTGTTGAACTGGCAGAGTACAGACATGATGACTGACTGCCTTAGTGAACATGGTTTCTGCTGCCAGGGATCCAGATGTATGACAAGATCAAGTAGGGTTCCCACAATCACTCATAAAAAAAATCTTGGTGGTATCAGCCTTAATGCTGGATTACCTAGAATTCTGGGCAAATTGGTGTCTCTGAAAGGTCTATAGAGGAGTGGTGTACAAACATTTAGAATGGGAATATGAGATTCTGTTTAATTGACACTATTTCCCTGAGAAGAGATAGTAGAGATTGTAAATAAAAATTTTGTGCTCAAAATATTCCACATTGTCTTGCAGCCAATATTAGTCAGGAAACAAGGACCATGGCTAATCTTACAATGAGTGGATTTCTTCTCACTGGGTTTTCTGCCCAGCCCGAGCTAGAAATCTTGTATGCTTTGCTGTTCCTAGTCTTCTACTTGTTGGCTTTAACTGGCAACATCCTCATCATCACCACCACTTCCATGGATGAGAGTCTCAACTCCCCCATGTACTTCTTCCTGAAGCATCTCTCCTTCTTGGATCTCTGCTATATTTCTGTGACTGTTCCAAAATTCATTTACAACTCTATCATGCAGAATGGAAATATTTCCCTCTGGGAATGCATATTACAGTGCTTTATTTTTGTTGTCTGTGCTTCTGCTGAGTTGTTCATGCTCACGGTGATGTCCTATGATCGCTATGTGGCCATTTGTTTTCCATTGCGCTATGAAATTATTATGAATGTCAGAACCTGTGTCCATGGAGTCATTGGCGTCTGGTTCAGTGGGGCCATCTCTGGAGTGATGCACACAGTAGCTACTTTCTCGATCCATTTCTGTGGTCCCTGGATCATTCATCAATTCTTCTGTGACATCCCTCAGATTCTGAAACTCTCTTGTTCTAATGACTATATCAGTGAACTTGGTGTCTCTGTTTTCATGTCTATTGTAGGACTTGTTTGTTTCATCTTCATTGGACTCTCCTACGTTCACATATTTTCCTCTGTGCTGAGGATGCCAACATCAGAGGGAAGAGCCAAGGCCTTTTCCACCTGCCTCCCCCACCTCGCTGTGGTCATTTTGTTCATTTCTACAGGCACCTTTGAGTTTTTGAAGCCCCATTCTGATACTCCAACTGCTCTAGACATTTTGTTCACTATTCTTTATACGGTGGTACCCCCAACGGTCAATCCAATGATCTATAGCCTGAGAAATAAAGCAATAAAGACAGCTCTACGGAAACTTTTTAAAAGCAGAATAGCATACCTCTTTTGAGACACATCTATTTTATTTTTGTTTTGGAGAAAAGTTCAAAATATATACAGTCCCTATGGGCCAGAGAGATAGCATGGAGATAAGGTTTTTGCCTTGTATGCAGAAAGACAGTGGTTCTAATCCTGGCATCCCATATGGTCCCTGAGCCTGCCAGGAGAGATTTCTGAGGGCAGAGCCAGGAGAAACTCCTGAGCACAACTGGGTGTGACCCAAAAACAAACAAACAAACAAGCATAAATATATATACACAATACCTTAAGAAATGAGCTCTAAATAAATTTGATTATACAGGGTTATCTTTTATGGGAAAGTTGGTGTATTTCTTGCCCTTTTGCATAATAAAATAGTTTAAAATATGCTCAATGAGAAAACTTTTAAAAACAATGCATTAAAATTGCACACCACTAAGGCAACTGTTGAAAATATCATTTTTTTTAATTTTAAAGAAGTCAAGTTAATCTCAGTTCCCCCCTTCTGTATGTGTGTTGAATATATTGAGTATTGAATACTTTTAAATATACATCAATAATGAAAGGGAAGAGAAGGAAGTTAAGAAGGCAATCACATTCACATTAGTGCCACACAAACTCAAATATCTTGGAGCCAACTTGACCAAAGACGTGAAGGACCTATACAAAGGAAACTATAAAGCCCTGCTCCAAGAAATAAGAGAGGACACACGGAAATAGAAACACAAAATAAAAATTTAATAAAATTTACATTTCTTGACGCTTGCAAAATAATCGTAAAAGAAAAAATTTACACATAAACTATGTTCTTTTCTGGGGGAGGGCTATTTCTATTTTATTTTGTATTCTATCATAGGTGATTAGAACTGAAATTACCTTGCATGCTTCTGAATTCTAATCACACCTTATTCTACAAGAATTTGAAACTGTCCTTGTGAAATGACAAAATACTACAGCACTCAGTCCTTCCACTTTCTGTCAATCTTAATTTTCTACCTTGGCACTTAAAAGAGATCTCTTAACATGCCAAGCAGTTAAAATAAAGTGACTTCTGCTAAAAATAAAGAGCAACTATTGTGATTTTGTTGTTGTTAGTTTTATAAGTAATGTTCTATTTCATTTATACATTCCATGTTATGAATGGAAAATATCCTGTTTGAACTATAACCTGGAATAAAACCATAATTAATGATTGGAAAATTACTCTAAATTACTCTTCTAATTTTGACAAAATAGTGCAAAGTACTATTATAAGTCAATATTTTATTTTGTTTTATTAGTTACTAATATTTTAATTAATGCTATTATAATTTACAATCAATCTTGAATCAATCAGCCATTTAATATCATTTAATAGTTACATACAGGTAAAAGCATTGAACATGTACTTTGAAAATAAGTCATATGTTCTATTTGAATGTTATATTTTAATCATTTTATAACTATTTTTTAGCTAGAATAAATTTTGATTAATACTTAAATATATATATATATTTTTAATGCATAATTTTTTTTTATTTAAACACCTTGATTACATACATGATTGTGTTTGGGTTTCAGTTATAAAAGGAACACCACCCATCACCAGTGCAACATTCCCATCACCCAAGTCCCAAATCTCCCTCCTCCCCAACCAACCACCGCTGTATTCTAAACAGGCTCTATATTTCACTCATACATTCTCAATATTAGGACAGTTCAAAATGTAGTTATTTCTCTAACTAAACTCATCACTCTTTGTGGTGAGCTTCCTGAGGTGAGCTGGAACTTCCAGCTCTTTTTTCTTTTGTGTCTAAAAATTATTATTACAAGGGTGACTTTCATTTTTCTTAAAACCCATAGATGAGTGAGACCATTCTGCGTTTTTCTCTCTCTCTCTGACTTATTTCACTCAGCATAATAGATTCCATGTACATCCATGTATAGGAAAATTTCATGACTTCATCTCTCCTGACAGCTGCATAATATTCCATTGTGTATATGTACCACAGTTTCTTTAGCCATTCGTCTGTTGAAGGGCATCTTGGTTGTTTCCAGAGTCTTGCTATGGTAAATAGAGCTGCAATGAATATAGGTGTAAGGAAGGGGTTTTTGTATTGTATTTTGGTGTTCCTAGGGTATATTCCTAGGAGTGGTATAGCTGGATCGTATGGGAGCTCGATTTCCAGTTTTTGGAGGAATCTCCATATCACTTTCCATAAAGGTTGAACTAGACAGCATTCCCACCAGCAGTGGATAAGAGTTCCTTTCTCTCCACATCCCCGCCAACACTGTTTATTCTCATTCTTTGTGATGTGTGCCATTCTCTGGGGTGTGAGGTGGTATCTCATCGTTGTTTTGATTTGCATCTCCCTGATGATTAGTGATGTGGAACATTTTTTCATGTGTCTTTTGGCCATGCGTATTTCTTCTTTGTCAAAGTGTCTGTTCATTTCTTCTCCCCATTTTTTGATGGGGTTAGTTGTTTTTTTCTTGTAAAGTTCTGTCAGTGCCTTGTATATTTTGGAGATTAGCCCCTTATCTGATGGGTATTGGGTGAATAGTTTCTCCCACTCAGTGGGTGGCTCTTGTATCCTGGGCACTATTTCCTTTGAGGTGCAGAAGCTTCTCAGCTTAATATATTCCCATCTGTTAATCTCTGCTTTCACTTGCTTGGAGAGTGCAGTTTCCTCCTTGAAGATGCCTGTAATGTCCTGTAGTGTTTTGCCTATGTGCTGTTCTATATATCTTTATGGTTTTGGGGCTGATATCGAGGTCTTTAATCCATTTGGATTTTACCTTTGTACATGATGTTAGCTGGGGGTCTAAGTTTAATTTTTTGCAAGTGGCTATCCAATTGTGCCAAAACCACTTGTTGAAGAGGCTTTCCCTGCTCCATTTAGGATTTCCTGCTCCTTTATCAAAAATTAGATGGTTGTATCTCTGGGGAACATTTTCTGAGTATTCAAGCCTCTTCCACTGATCTGAGGACCTATCCTTATTCCAATACCATGCTGTTTTGATAACTGTTGCTTTGTAGTACAGTTTAAAGTTGGGAAAAGTAATTCCTCCCATATTCTTTTTCCCAATGATTGCTTTAGCTATTCGAGGGTGTTTATTGTTCCAAATGAATTTCAAAAGTGTCTGATCCACTTCTTTGAAGAATGTCATGGGTATCTTTAGAGGGATGGCATTAAATCTGTATAATGCCTTGGGGAGTATTTCCATTTTGATGATGTTAATCCTGCCAATCCATGAGCAGGGTATGTGTTTCCATTTCCGTGTGTCCTCTCTTATTTCTTGGAGCAGAGTTTTATAGTTTTCTTTGTATAGGTCCTTCACATATTTAGTCAAGTTGATTCCAAGATATTTGAGTTTGTGTGGTACTATTGTGAATGGGGTTGTTTTCTTAATGTCCATTTCATCCTTATTACTATTGGTATATAGAAAGGCCATTGATTTTTGTGTGTTAATTTTGTAGCCTGCCACCTTGCTATATGAGTCTATTGTTTCTAGAAGCTTTTTGATAGAGTCTTTAGGGTTTTCTAAGTAGAGTATCATGTCATCTGCAAACAGTGAGAGCTTGACTTCTTCCTTTCCTATCTGGATTCCCTTGATATCCTTTTCTTGCCTAATCGCTATAGCTAGTACTTCCAGTGCTATGTTGAATAGGAGTGGTGAGAGAGGACAGCCTTGTCTTGTGCCAGAATTTAGAGGGAAGGCTTTCAGTTTTTCTCCATTGAGGATAATATTTGCCACTGGCTTGTGGTAGATGGCCTTCACTATATTGAGAAAGGTTCCCTCCATTCCCATCTTGCTGAGAGTTTTGATCAAGAATGGGTGTTGGACCTTATCAAATGCTTTCTCTGCATCTATTGATATGATCATGTGGTTTTTATTTTTCTTGTTATTGATGTTGTGTATTATGTTGATAGATTTACGGATGTTAAACCAGCCTTGCATTCCTGGGATGAAACCTACTTGATCGTAGTGGATGATCTTCTTAACGAGGCATTGAATCCTATTTGCCAGGATTTTGTTGAGGATCTTTGCATCTGCATTCATCAGTGATATTGGTCTGTAATTTTCTTTTTTGGTAGCGTCTCTGTCTGGTTTAGGTATCAAGGTGATGTTGGCTTCATAAAAGCTATTTGGAAGTGTTTCTGTTTGTTCAATTTCATGAAAGAGTCTTGCCAAGATTGGCAGTAGTTCCTCTTGGAAAGTTTGATAGAATTCATTAGTGAATCCATCTGGACCTGGGCTTTTGTTTTTCGGCAGACATTTGATTACTATTTTAATTTCATCAATGGTGATGGGGGTGTTTAGATATGCTACATCCTCTTCCTTCAACCGTGGAAGATTATAAGAGTCCAAGAATTTATCCATTTCTTCCAGGTTCTCATTTTTAGTGGCGTAGAGTTTTTCAAAGTAGTTTCTGATTACCCTTTGAATCTCTGTCATATCAGTAGTGATCTCTCCTTTTTCATTCCTGATACGAGTTATCAAGTTTCTCTCTCTCTCTTTCTTTGTTAGGTTTGACAGTGGTCTATCAATCTTGTTTATTTTTTCAAAGAACCAACTTCTGCTTTCGTTGATCTTTCGGATTGTTTTTTGAGTTTCCACCTCGTTGATTTCTGCTCTCAGCTTTGTTATTTCCTTCTGTCTTCCTATTCTTGGGTCCTTTTGTTGAGCATTTTCTAGTTCTATTAGCTGTGTCATTAAGCTACTCAGGTAAGCTCCTTCTTCCTTCCTGATGTGTGCTTGCAAAGCTATAAATTTTCCTCTCAGTACTGCTTTTGCTGTGTCCCATAAGTTCTGAGAGTTTGTGTCTTTATTGTCATTTGTTTCCAGGAACCTTTTTATTTCCTCCTTGATTTCATCTCGGACCCACTGGTTATTGAGCATGAGGCTGTTTAACTTCCAGGTGTTAAAGTGTTTCTTCTGAGTCCCTTTGGAGTTCACAAATAATTTCAGAGCCTTGTGGTCAGTGAAGGTAGTCTGCAAAATTTCTATCCTCTTGATCTTATGGAGGTATGTTTTATGTGCCAGCATGTAATCTATCCTGGAGAATGTCCCATGTACATTGGAGAAGAATGTGTATCCAGGTTTCTGGGGATGGAGTGTCCTATATATATCCACTAGGCCTCTTTCTTCCATTTCTCTCCTCAGGTCTTGTATATTCTTGTTGGGTTTCAGTCTGGTTGACCTGTCCAGTGTTGACAAAGCCGTGTTAAGGTCCCCCACAATTATTGTGTTGTTGTTGATATTATTTTTCAGATTTGTCAACAGTTGTATTAAATATTTTGCTGGCCCCTCATTCGGTGCATATATGTTTAGGAGAGTGAATTCTTCCTGCTCTACGTACCCCTTGATTAATATAAAATGTCCGTCTTTGTCCCTTACAACCTTCCTGAGTATAAAGTTTGCATTATCTGATATTAGTATGGCCACTCCAGCTTTTTTATGGGTGTTGTTTGCTTGGATAACTTTTCTCCAGCCTTTTATTTTGAGTCTATGTTTGTTCTGACTATTCAGGTGCGTTTCTTGTAGGCAGCAGAAGGTTGTATTGAGTTTTTTGATCCATTTAGCCACTCTGTGTCTCTTAACTGGTGCATTTAGTCCATTGACGTTGAGAGAAAGAATTGTCCTGGGATTTAACGCCATCTTTATTTCAAAATTTGGTGTGTCTTTTGGGTAGTCTTGTCTTAGATTAGGTCTTTCAGTTTTTCTCTTAAGACTGGTTTTGTGTCTGTGAAGTTTCTGAGCTGTTTTTTGTCTGTGAAACCATGTATTCTTCCATCAAACCGGAAAGTGAGTTTTGCTGGGTATAGTATTCTGGGTGAAGCATTCATTTCATTCAGTCTTGTCACAATATCCCACCTCTGCTTTCTGGCATTGAGCGTTTCTGGTGACAGGTCTGCTGTAAATCTCAGGGAAGCTTGCTTGAACATGATTTCCCCTTTTGATCTTGCTGTTTTCAGAATTCTGTCTCTATCTGTGGGATTTGTCATTGTGACTAGGATGTGTCTTGGGATGGTTTTTCTGGGGTCTCTTTTGGTTGGTACTCTTTGGGCATGCAGGATTTGATCACATATATTCTTTAGCTCTGGAAGTTTCTCTTTAATGATGTTCTTGACCATTGATTCTTCCTGGAAATTTTCTTCCTGGGTCTCTGGGACTCCAATGATTCTTAAGTTGTTTCTGTTGATCTTATCATAGACTTCTATTTTCGTCTGTTCCCATTCTTTGACTAATTTTTCCATTGTCTGCTCATTTGCTTTAAGTTTTTTGTCCAATCTCTCCTGCTGTATGGAATTGTTATGTATCTCATCTTCCACAGCACCAAGTCTATTCTCAGCTTCTGATACCCTGTCCCAGAGCTTATCCATTTTGTCATTCACTTCGTTTACTGACTTTTTTCAGTCCTGTTAGTTGACATGTTATTTCAGTTTGGAGTTTTGTGATTTCTGCCTTCATATTTTCTTGGTTCTTATTAGTGTTCTGTTCAACTCGATCCATGGTTTCTTGGAGTCTGTTGAGCATCTTCCATATTGCTAGTCTAAAGTCCTTATCTGAGAGGTTGATTAGTTGTTCAGTCATTATCTGGTCCTCAGAATTGTCATCTTCATTCTCTATGTCTGATGCTGGCCTGCGTTGTTTCCCCATTGTCACACTTGTATTGTGGGTTTTTCTACGTGTTGTGGTGGTATTCATTGTCTATATGATGTAGGCAGCACACTCCTCTGGCTCCTCCCTTTCTGGATGGGCTGACTTGCCTCTAAGGGAGGGGAGTCCTCCGTGGATGAAGCCTCACACTGGGTCAAATCTTAGGCCCGAGCATGCAACAGAGAAGACAGTCCAGAGAGAAATGTTTGCTTCTGTGATATAGCGCCGTTCTTAGTGTGATTTTTCCTTCTCGTTGCAATGGAGTTCTTTCCTTAGAAAGAGTGCACGGCCGCGTAGCGAAGCGGAGCAGCCGTGCTCCTCTGAGCCTCTTTTTGCCCCACTCGCAAGAGTTTCACGCAAGAGGACAGTAGACAGACATAGACAGGTCACACTCACAGTCTTTCACAGCTGAGCCCCACTGGGCCGGTGTACTTTCGCGGATTTTCCCCGCCTGGTGTCACACACAGGGAGCCAGCTTTTGCAAAGGTTAGCCGGTTTTTATGCTCTGAAGTCCCTCCCTGCAAATGGCGTCTGGGCGAGCGAGGTTTCTGGAGGCTCTTTTTGCCCCACTCGCAAGAGTTTCACGCAAGAGGACAGTAGACAGACATAGACAGGTCACACTCACAGTCTTTCACAGCTGAGCCCCACTGGGCCGGTGTACTTTTGCGGATTTTCCCCCCAGGGGCAATTTCTAAGCACTTAGCCAGGAGTAACCTGGGTTCAGTCTCCAGAATCCCATGAGAGCATCCAAGCAGTCAGTAGTGATTCCTTAGTTTAGAGTCAGGAATAACTTCTGAGCATCACTGTGTGTGTCCAGAAAGACAGCTCAAAGGACCGGAGGACATGCTTTGCATCTCTGGCACTGCATTATCCCTGCTTGGCGTCTCTGCAGGCTGGAAGGGCATCCAGGGCCATGGGCACCCACTGTGGGGGTAAGGGAAAACCTTTCTAGGTATCCCTGAGAGACTGTAGGTAGCTGAAAATCTTCCAATCTCCTTAACCACGACGTTCTTCCCAAGCTCAGTCCTAAAACCTGGAGAACTGGGCCCAGAGGTGCAGGCGTCCTCCTGGCTACCTGAGTTCTCGCTTTTATGAAGGGATGTTAACGAAAAGCATCTCTTCCTCTGTCTTGTTCCCAGAGTCTCCAGTTCCTTCCTCTGCCCCCAGAGCCTGCGTCAGTCATATTTTGCCCCACTTAAATATATATTATTAAGAGATATTCTTCTGCTTTGTTGAGAGCATTCTCTTGGTATTTAATCCCTTTTTTATATAAAGGGATATATATATACTGATATATATTGTAATAAAAATTGAATAAAATTGAATCATATGTTGTTACTATCCAGTCAATACACTTGATTAATATATTACTTACATAATTTTGTAGGATGTTCTAAATTTAAAACACAAATTATTGGGCCAAAGTGGTGGCCCAAGCAGTAGGGCATTTGCCTTGCATGCACTAACCTAGGACAGACCTTGGTTATACCCAGCGTCCCATATGGTCTCCCAAGCAAGGGATGATTTCTGAGTGCATAGCCAGGAGTAATCCCTGGGCATCACTGTAGTGGCCTAAAAAGTGAAAAAAAAAAAAAAACTCCACAAATTTTGCTGCTTTTGAATGATTTGATCTAATGAGCACAAAAACACAACTCCAATAACTGTGATCATTAAATCCATTTAACAGAAAAAGGTGTTGCAAGGACTCAATATAATTGCGAATTTGGACTCTAGGGTAATTTATAAAGTATTACAAATACCCATAGCACTAGGACCTCTGGGCCTGTGAAAGGAGCTTCAAACCCAACCATAAACAGCCAAAGAAGCATTTAAATGAATCTGATATTTCCTCCACTTACCTCATTTTGCTGCAAAGAAATGAATTGCAGAGACCAAGACCTTGATCTCATGCCAGCTATTGACAAAGACAAGTTGCCCTTATGTTGAGAGAAGTTCCTGAAAGTGCTCAGGTGAGTTTCATAATTTCCAGAAAGAGAAGATACACCTTGAAAGAATACCTAAGAGCATCTAAAGAAATGCTCCAAATCCCTTTCTTTTATCCCCTTGGTTATATTGTTCTTATCATAAAATTTGATAAAATCAGTAAGCATTAAAAGTTATGATAAGTCATAACACAGTAAATGTATCTCTATGCATAAATGAATTAACAACTAAGCAACAAATATCCTATACAGTCTGTATAATTAGACACGTTATTGTATTTTCAAAGGACAGAAAAATAAATTTAAGTTAAAATCAAGCCTGTTTTTTTTTCCACAATAAGGCCAATATATTAATAGCAGTTATAAACAAAGAAGCATAGAATGAGGGTTTTTTTGGGGGGAGGGGCTATCCACTCAGAAAAATAAGCACAGTTCCCGCTATATAGAATGGAAATGTTTTGTGGTAGCAAACATTGACTTGGTGAAGTTCAGTTGCAAGAGAAAAATGCCCTAGTGACTAAATGTGTCATTATTATGAACCTTATTATGAAGTATAGAGTCTTCTCTCTCTCTCTCTCTTTCTCTCTCTCTCTCTCTCTCTCTCTCTCTCTCTGTCTCCTCTCTTAGCCATTAAATGTTTCTGTTTGGCCCAGGAGCTCCAGGCCCCCCTCACTCTCTTGGCAACATTAAAGGCTACCTTTTAATCATGATGCAGCAAGCAACATCATATTCCAAGATTTTTATTCAGGTCTGGATATGAATTTATTAAATTTAATTAAAGCAGTGTTGTAAGATTCTGAAGAACACACACACATCTACTGACACTACCTCACAAAAAGGGGGAGCTGTTTTCAAATAGACTAGATTCAATGTGTGATGGGACTGATCCTTCTTGTCCTTATTCTGCTTCTTCCTTCCCATCTCTCAATGGGTCAGCATGTTGTAATACAACCTACATCTTAGTTATGCTGTTTGAAGTTAGTTCCACGTGTATTGGTTGTCAATAGTTTACATGAAAGCGAAAACAGAGTAAGTGCCTTATCTCTGAGTAAATGATTAGGAATAGCCTTTCTGCATTTGGAAATTTTTCTCTGCATGTGTTAATAAATAAAAATTCAATAACACAGCAGTAATACAACCAGGATAAAATAAGCCATGTAAATATCTCAAAATGTATGCATAATTTTATTTTTTAGGTCACACCAAAGTATGCTCACTGATTACTCTGGCTCTGCACTCAGAGGTCACTCCTGGTGGACTTGGGGACCATATGGAGTGCTGGAATCAAGCCCAGGAATGGGGGGTGGGGTTAAGTCTCCCGTTTTCTTTCTTCCCCATCCTCTACCTGTTTTCTGGACATGCATTCTATTTCTCTCACTATCATTGTCATGGTAGTTGTTAGTACAGTTCTTCCTCTAACTGCATTCACCACTCTTTGTGGTAAGCTTTTTACTAGATATGGGCTTGTGCTTCTGGCCCTCATCTCTATTGTCTCTGGGTATCATTACCGTACTGTCTTTTATTTTTCTTAAATACCACAATTATAAGTAAGACTATTCTATGACTATGTCTCTCCCTGTGACTCATTTCACCAGTCTACATATCCATCCATGAATAGGTAAATTTCATGACTTTATTTTTCCTAACAGCTGCATAGTATTTGGATGTATCAGTTTCTTTAGTCATTCATCTGTTGTTCTGTTGTCGGGCATCTGGGTTGTTTTCAGATTCTGGCTATTATAAATAGCACTGCAATGAATACAGAAGTGCAGAGGGGGCATTTTTGTATTATGTTTTTCTGTTCCTGGGATATATCCCTAGGAGTGGTATCTTTGCTTCAGCTGCAATGTCATACAAATGTATTGACTGTACTGTCTTTCCCTTTAGATAAAATAAAAGTGCTAAAATGACCCTAAACAACAACAAAAAACCTTCTTTAACATTCATAACTTAGGTTAATTCCTTCAATTGAAATAAAGTAATTGTAACCTGAATTTGATTATAATAGTAATAAAATATTATTATGAGAAAATGATTTATTTATTGGTTGGCCCCTCACACATCATGCCTAAGGTACATTTTAGTTCATTTAGAAAGAGAAAATACAAAATTAAGAAGAGAAAGGACAATAAAGTATTTTTTATACGTTGATATTTTTTTTTTACTGTTTTATTTTATTGACTAAAGACAAAATCAAGTGTGAAGGTGAATGGTGCACTCTATTAGAAAGACTAGCAAATATAGCAATATAGCAACTAGCAATATAGAAGTTGTTTTTACTTTCCTTTAAAATTTATGAGTTTTCTAGTCAGAATTTTTAAAAATAAAACTTCCTTTCCTCTATGTCGTCATACATATTTTATGCTATATATCTTCTGGTTGTTCAGGCAGGGAAACAAGTGAAGAGACACAACAAAAAATGGTGAACTTTCAGCCTTTGTCTCACACTTTTTCCATGTTCCATCCTTCAAGTAATTCCAAGAGAATTTGGCACTACTTGCATTTACTATTCAGAATAATTCCAGGTATCACTGGGTTTCTGAAGGACTTTGGGTCTCATCTTGTTCAATCACCAATGGCAGTTTAGAGAAGACGTCATGTTTTAAGGAGAATTTATGGCCCTTGTGTTCAAGTATTTTCCTCTGTCTTTCAGACAACAAGAAGAACTGGGTATTGAGCAGGACTATGGCAAATTTCACTATGGGTGGATTTGTGCTCATGGGATTTTCTGTGAAACCTGAGTTAGAACTCGCTTATGGTTCTCTATTCCTCCTCTTGTACTTGTTGGCACTAACTGGCAATAGCCTCATTATAGCCACCACTTCCATGGATGAGAGCCTCAGCTCCCCCATGTACTTCTTCCTGAAGCATCTCTCCTTCTTGGATCTCTGCTATATTTCTGTGACTGTCCCAAGGTTCATTTTAAGCACATTCATGGGGAGCAGAAACATTTCTTTCTGGGAATGCATCATGCAGTGCTTTGTTTTCATGGTGTGTGCCATGGCTGAGACGTCCATGCTCACAGTGATGTCCTATGACCGCTATGTGGCCATCTGCCTTCCATTGCACTATGACATCATCATGGATGTCAGAACCTGTGTCCATGGAGTATTCGGAGTCTGGGTCAGTGGAGTTATAGCTGGAGTCATGCACACAGCAGCCACATTCTCCATCCAGTTCTGTGGTCCTCGAGTCATCCACCAGTTCTTCTGTGAAATTCCTCAGATCCTGAAACTTGCCTGCTCCAATGATTATCTTGCCGAAGCTGGTGTCACTGTCTTCACAGCTTTGTTGGCACTTCTTAGTTTTATCTGCATTGGATTCTCCTATGTACATATATTTTCTTCTGTGCTTAGGATGCGATCTGTGGAGGGCAGAGCCAAGGCCTTTTCCACTTGCCTTCCCCACCTGGCTGTGGTCATATTATTTCTTTCTACAGGTGCCTTTGAGTATTTAAAGCCAAAGTCTGACTCTCCAACTGCTTTAGATATGTTTCTCACAATTATGTATACACTAGTTCCCCCAACCCTTAATCCCATGATCTATAGTCTCAGAAATAAAGCTATTAAGACAGCCCTAAGGAAGGTTTTCAAGAAGAAGAAAAGCATAGCTCTTTTATTGAGGCAATTTGATTAATTATCAACTGAAGATTAATTAAAAATATATTGGATGGTTACAACATGAAAGTTGTAAACATGAAAATATGTTGAATGATTACAACCAAGAAAGTAAATCTAGATTAAAAACTTGAGTGGAAGGAAGTTATGTGGTAATAAATACTTGAATATGTCTTACTCCCAAATCCAAGAGTGAGTGTAATAATTCGCTGTGATGTTGAGGTGAAGAATTCAACTGAATATTGCTACCCTATTTTGGGGGGGCGGGATAAAATTATTAAATATGTAGTGCCTCTGTCATTTTCCCAAGTTTTGTTGGAGTTTGAAGTATTAGATATCAAAGGATTACTGAGAGTGGTCTGAGTCTTAGCATTATTGCCTAGTCATAGTTTCAAGGATGTTCTCTAAACCTCTGTTCAATGCAAAGATTTTGAGATTATCTTCTAAAAGTCTCTACACCATTTACTTTTCTTCATCACATGTACTGAATTTATATGTTTTGATCTGAAAATGTATCATTGAGCTCATTTAGTGTGTCTTTTAATTTATTCTCCTTTTTAGAATATAAATATGTAATGAACAGAGTAATCTGTGAAAATCTCAGGAAAACACATTAATAAATGATTTAGGAAATAAGTGAATTCAATAACATGTATTCACATTGAAAAATATGATTTTAGTAAAATAAAAAATAAATCTAAGTTAGATAATAATAAAATAATACTAATAGGAACAAGAGTGATAATACAGTGGGTATCACTTTTGCCTTTTCCTCAGCTGACCCGGGTTTGAACTTTGGCACCCTAAATAGTAACCCAAGCTTGCCAGGATTCCTGAATACAGAGCCAGGAGTAACCTCTGAATATTGCCAGGTGTGGCCTTAAACCTCCCCTCCAAAAAATAAAAATAATAATGGAATAATAAGATTCAGACATTATATTAATAAAAAGTGTATCATTGTCACTAATTGGTCTCAAAGCAATTATTTATCCAATTTTTTTGGTATGGAACAGACAACATGAATAATGGTTAAAGTACTTCAGGCATTTTCCATATTTAAATATTTACTAGTTAACAGGCTTAAAATATAACAATATTAGGCTTAAATATTTCAAATAGCTTTAATATTTGCAGTAAAATCCTTATAAATTTGATTTATAGTCTATAGTCTATTGAAAATAATTTTCTTCACGGGTTTAAGATAGAATATAGTTCATATTATTTACAGAGACATAAACTAAATCAGTATCATTGATTGAGTAGTTTTGCTTTGCCAGAAAACTTTAGTGAAACCATGTCAGGATCAGATGACAGTAGAAGGAGATACTAGTTCGTTTTAACCTAGTCTGTTCAGACTTATGTCGAATCTTCTCTTTCACTATATTAATACTTAAATTATAGTACATTGTCACATTAGTATAAAATACTAGTTTTTTTAAATTTTTTAAATTGATACTTTCTAGAATTTCTGCGTTAATTGAGGTCTTGTTCTTGTTGACATCTGGTTTTAGAAATACCATTTTTTCAGTTTTTTAAAACATGCCTGCAGAAATTTTTTCTAATTACTTTGGATATAGGGATCAATTATTATGCATTGTATCTTTACAATTATCTTGATTCTTTTTTTTTAATATAATTTTTATTTTGATCATAGTGGCTTACATATTGTTGACAATAATATTTTAGGTACATATTTACATAAAATCAGGGGGGATTCCCATCCCCAAATTGTCCTCCCTACACCCCCGTTTCTGTCTTACCTCCCATTTCCTCTTCCCTCACCCCCAGGGCGGCTAGAATATGTGGTCCCCTCTGTCTCTAACCAACTACTTAGTAGTCTTGCATCAGTTTGGTCTTGATGCCTCCCTTATTTCCCCCTCTAAGTAGGGGCAGGGGTAGCTAGTTCAAGTTGCGTGGTTTTGCCTGAAAAAGAGAAAATAAATAAACCGGGGTAAGAGTTTAATACCCCGAAAATGGGCAGAATCCTTCTAGAGGTTCTCATCATCGATTTGGGAAATGAAGGAGAAAAAGAAGTTGAAACACTCCACCAGTACCAAAAGAAGTGTCAATATCCAGTGAGGACTCCAGCTATAACGATAAGCACCACAAAAAAACAGATAAAAAACAAACCAAAACAAACTAAAAACAAACACAAACAAACAAAAAACACGCCGTGGTCTTGAAATAAGAAACATGGCGTAGCACATAACGAAAGAAAAGAAAGGAAGAGAAAGAAAAGAAAAAAAAAAAAAAAGAATAATTGGGGCCAACAATTTCAATAATCACATCCAAACTGAGGAATCGACCAAAATAGCTAGGTAAATAAAAATAATAATAACAATAATAAATGAAGGTAAGATATATATATGTATATATATATATATACATAACCAAGGTTTTGTGTTTTTTGTATTTTTTTTCCCTCCTGCCCTGGCACAGTAAATATTGGGGTCATTCGAAAAGGAATTCACTTGCCCTATAAGATATGGGGTTTCTCCGTCCTTGGAGTATACTGTCATGGAATCAGCTCTAGTCTTTGCTCAGGATCATTACTCTCCAGGTTGTGGGTTTTTTTTTTTTTTTTTTTTTTTTGGTGTCTGGAAGGCTTCTGCTCTGTCCAGTGTGATACCGTCAGAGCTCTGTGTTTAGCAGTCCCAGTATCTGTACATATCCTGAGGTGGGACTTATGGTGAAGTCAGTCTTTGTGAATCTAGAGGTTCTGTTACCTCAGTGCCATTTTAATCCATCTTCTGTGGTTGGTGATCTTGGTCTTTGCGCTGAACCTAGGAAGGCATCTAGGATAGCGTCTTTCTTTGTTCTTCCAGAAGCCCCTTTCCGTTACAATTGTCTCTGCCGGACCTTTGGGACTGGGGATCATGCTTATTGTGCAGGTCTTAGTTCAAACCCTAGACTAGGGCTTTTTTATTGGTCCCAAGATGTACACAGTCTGGTCGTGGTTCTAGTATCCAGTCATCTGTAAATCACGATCTTGGCTTTTGGACCTACCAAAGGGTGCCGCGTCTTCTGGTTTTGTCTTGTCGTTAGCTGGTGAGGTAGGCTAAACTGCTCTAAGGTCAAGTTGTTCACATTTTCCTCATTGTCGAGATATCATGTTAGAGCTGGCCCTTGTTGTTGACCCTGCAGTAATAAGGCTGTCCCAGATGGAGGTTGTTTCTTACAGCTGTTGTGAGGAGCTGTGCCGTTTCTATGTCTGGGATCCAGGGTTCAAGGCTGGTTGAATGGTATCTAATCACCTGAGGTCTAAGTTGATTCCACTTGACATATTTTCAAGGTAGGAGATAACCCTGTATTGTAAACAACTATGAGTTCCTATCTCTAGTAGATAAGAGCTCTTTTTTTTTTTTAAATATGTAAGATTTCCCCTTTATTTAGTGTGCCTTTGCAGGGGGAAGTGGTGCTCCATTATATGTCGGAGTATTTGGGGTGGACAGAGTGGGTAACAGAGATAGGTCACATACCAAAAGACGATTAAAAAAAAAAAAAAAGGAAATAAAAGTGTATGTGCCCACAAATGTATATGTAAGGCAAACATTTAAATAAATAAGTTAATTGAGAAAAATAAAAAAAATAAAATGAGTTAGCGAAGTTTTTAAAGGACCAACGTGGTGCAAAAGACAACTTTGCATTTGGGAGAGAACAGGTAAAGAGTTGGTGTATTACAGGTCTTATGCATATGTTGGAAGTACAGTTTTCCCATTGTCTTTTGGATTTTTCTTGTGGTGTGTGGGTTCCCAGGCATCTTCCAATCACACACCCTGCCCCCCTTCAGATTGGTAAAAATTTGCAGCTGGGAGGTCTTGGAAGAGTTCTTGCATTGGGGATACTATTGGACCTAAGTCCGGTTTCAAGAAACAGTCCATGTTAGGGGGAGTTGGTAGGGAGGGTCTCGCAGCATGTGTTCACAGGGGAGTTGGCTGTCTTTTCTTGCAGGAGACGATGTGTGGGTTCGGTTGGGTGTCCCCTCGCCTGGGTGCTGGGTACTGGTTCATTGGGTAGGAGGTCGATCTTGATGCCTAAAAGATTAAGGACTGAGGGTGGAGAGTTTTAATATGGTGGGAGATCTGGATGGGATTGAGGGGTGAAGGGATAGTTGGATTTCCAGGGGGGAGAAAGGGAAAGGTATATGGGAGGGGTATGAAGGAAGAGAAAAGAGAAAATACCGTAGAAAGGGAGAAGAGAAAGGGAAAAAAGTAAAGAGAAGAGTAGAAGAGAAAAAGAAAAGAGAAGAGAAAAAAAATGGAGAGAAGAAAGGAGAGAATAGCAAGGGAATGCTGGTTTGGTTGAATGTGTTCGATGACTAGAGCCTGTAGTTTAGGTCTGTACATCGCAGGTACTGCTTTGGTGGTCTGACTGGTCACGTGCTTCGATTCCTAAAAGAAGGTTTAACCTAGAGATAAAGTGTATGTTAAAGAGTTTTCTCGTGGCCGTCTCATAGTGCAAGCAAGGTATGGTATCTCGTGTGGTATCCCGAATTGCCATCTTAGTTTGTCCGCCCTTTGTATCTAAGGGCGCCTGTGGAAAGAAAAGCTGAGAGGTTATTTTTAAAATATAGTAAGGTAAAGGGATTAAAACGTAGTGTTATGGTATGTTGCCATTGCATTACGTGATTTCCCGCGGTGTTCTATACTTGTGTTCCTGTTTACGATCTCTAAGGGATTATTTTGGGCCTTTGTTGTAGGAGTCTGGTTACATACCTGTTCTCTCCATGTTGCTGTTTCTGTTGTTGCTGTTTTCCTTGTGGTATAATGTGCAGTCAAGAGTTTGCATTGTTCCTTTTTCATGTATTTTGGACACTGCTCCCACGTATATGTTGACTATTACAGTGATCGGAGTTTCTACCCTGTTAAACCCTGTTATATGATTGTTAGGTATTAGTTGTGTATAAAATATATGTTCTAGGTGTTTCAGAATAGTGCTACCATTCTGTGTTTATCTTTTGTCTTCTGGCTTACTTCGTTTAACATAACATGATCTAGGTCCATCCACGTTGCTGCAAAGTCTGTGATTGTATCATTTCTAACTGCCATGTAATATTCCATTGTGTATATGTACCACATCTTAATGATCCATTCATCCGTTGTTGGACACCTAGGTTGGTTCCAAGATTTGGCTATTATACTGAGTGCTGCGATAAATAGTGGGGTGCATACGTATTTTGGAATGAATGTCCTTCCATCTTGTGGGTATATGCCTAGGAGGGCAATTGCTGGGTCAAATGGCAGCTCAATTCTGAGTTCTTTGAGCACTCTCCAGACTTTCCTCCATAGGTGTTGGACTAGGGGACATTCCCACCAGCAGTGGATGAGAGTTCCTTTCATACCGCATCCCCGCCAACAAAGGTTGTTTCCATTATTTTTGATGTGGGCCATCCTCACTGGTGTAAGGTGGTATCTCATTGTTGTCTTGATTTGGATCTCCCTGATGATGAGTGAAGGTGAGCATGTTTTCATGTGTTTGTTGGCCATCCTTCTGTCTTCCTCAGAGAAGTGTCTATTCATTTCGTCTCCCCATTTTTTTATAGCTTTGTTTGGTTTTGGGGGGCTCAGCTTTCTGAGTGCTTTGTATGTTCTAGATATCAGCCCTTTATCTGATATGTCGAGTGAAAAGATTTTTTCCCATTCTGTTAGCTGTCTTCTTGCGTTAAGCAGGGTTTCTTTTGCCATGCAGAAGCTTTTTAGTTTGATGTAGTCCCATTTGTTTATATTTGATGCTAACGTTCTTGCCATTGGTGCTCCATTCTCAAAGACCTTTTTGATATATAGGTCTTTGAGTGTTCTGCCTATTTTATTCTCAATAAACTTTATGGATTCGGGTCTGATTTCAAGGTCTTTGATCCACTTTGAGTTGATTTTTGTATAAGGAGTAAGGTATGGGTTGATTTTCACTTTCGTACATGTGGTTTTCCAGTTGTACCAACACCATTTGTTGAATAGGCTTTCTTTGTTCCATTTCAGATTCTTGCCTCTTTTATCAAATATTAGTTGGCTATATACCTGGGGGTTTATGTCTGGGAATTCTGTTCTGACCCACTGGTCTGATGTCCTGTCTCTGTTCCAGTACCATGCTGTTTTGATTACTATGGCTTTATAGTATAGTTTCAAGTTAGGTAAGGAGATGCCTCCCAGCTTCTTGTTTTTCAGTATTTGTTTGGCTATCCTGGGTCTTTTGTGGTTCCAGATGAATTTTGTGATGCTTGTTCTAATTCTTTAAAGAATTGTGTCTGGATTTGGATAGGGATTGCATTAAATCTATATAGGAGTTTGGGTAGGATAGTCATTTTGATTATGTTAATTCTACCTATCCATGAGCATGGGATGTTCTTCCATTTCTTTAGATCATCTTCAATTTCTTTCTGGAGTGTTTTGAAGTTTCCCTGGTATAGGTCTTTCACTTCTCTTGTAAGGTTGATTCCTAGATACTTGATATTTTTTGATACTATCTTAAATGGAATTGTATTTTTAATCTCTCTCTCCTCAACTTCATTGTTTGTATATAGAAACGCTACTGTCTTTTGTGTATTGACTTTGTAACCAGCCACTTTGCTGTATTGGTTAATTGTTTCTAGGAGTTTTACTGTGGACTCTTTAGGGTTTTCGATGTATATCATCATATCGTCGGCAAAGAGAGATAGCTTGTGTTCCTCTTTCCCAATTTGAATTCCTTTGATTTCCTTCTCTTGTCGGATTGCTATTGCTAGGACTTCTAAGGTTATATTGAATAAGAGTGGAGAGAGTGGACAGCCTTGCCTAGTTCCTGATCTTAGTGGGAATGCTTCTAGTTTCTCACCATTGAGTATAATGTTGGCTGTAGGCTTTTCATAGATAGCTGTAACTATCTTGAGGAAGGTTCCTTCTAACCCTATTTTGCTGAGTGTCTTTAACATGAAAGGATGTTGGATTTTGTCAAATGCCTTCTCTGCATCGATTGATATGATCATGTGGTTTTTGTCTTTCATGTTGTTGATGTGGTGTATAATGTTGATTGATTTGCGTATGTTGAACCAACCTTGCATTCCTGGGATGAATCCCACTTGATCGTGATGTATGATCTTTTTGATGAAGTGCTGGATTCAGTTTGCTAATATTTTATTGAGTATCTTTGCATCTATGTTCATTAGTGAGATTGGTCTGTAGTTTTCTTTTTTGGTAGTGTCTTTGCCTTCTTTGGGAATGAGTGTGATATTAGCCTCATAAAAGGAGTTGGGGAGGATTCCTGTTTTTTCTATGGTTTGGAAGAGCCTATGGAAAAGTGGTAGTAAGTCTTCTTGAAATGTTTGATAGAATTCACCTGTAAATCCATCTGGGCCTGGGCTTTTGTTCTTAGGGAGTTTTTTAATTACATCTTCAATTTCCTCTGAGGTGATTGGTCTGTTTAGGATTTCTAGATCTTCCTTTTCCAGTCTTGGAAGAGGGTGTTTTTCCAAGAATCTATCGATTTCTACTGGGTTCTCTAGCCTAGTTGAGTATAGTTGTTCATAATATGATCTCATGATATGTTGTATTTCTTGGGGTTCTGTTGTAATCTCTCCCCTTTCATTTGTGATCCTACTGATTTGGGTGTTTTCTCTCTTTTTTTTGGTGAGTTTTGCCAGTGGTTTGTCTATCTTGTTTATTTTTTCGAAAAACCAACTCCTGGTCTCATTGATTTTTTGTATTGTTTTCTTGGTTTCTATGTTGTTTATTTCTGCTCTGGTTTTTATTATTTCTTGCCTTCTGGATGTGGTTGGACTTCTCTGTTGCTGATGTTCCAATTCTTTGAGGTGATCTTTTAAACTGTTGGTTTTGTTATTTTCCTGATTCTTGACATAGGCCTGTATTGCTATGAGTTTCCCCCTAATTACTGCTTTTGCTGTGTCCCATAAATTTTGACATGTTGTCTCTTCATTGTCATTTGTCTCAAGGAATCTTTTTATTTCTTCCTTGAGTTGTTCTTTGATCCAGCTGTTGTTGAGCAGCATGTTGTTTAATCTCCAGGTATTAGTTTTTCTCCATTGCTTCTTCTTGACCTCAATTTTGAGCTCTGTGGCATAGTGATCTGAGAGGGTACTTCTAATGATCCTTACCTTTGTGGTCTTATATAGGTTGGCTTTGTATCCTAATATATGGTCTATTCTGGAGAAGGTTCCATGTGGGCTTGAGAAGAATGTGTATTCTGCTTTCTGGGGGTGGAGGGCTCTATATAAGTCTATTAGCCCTAAATCTTCTAATTTTTCATTCAGAGCTCTTATTTCATTGCTATTTTTCTGTTTGGTGGATCTGTCCAGTGGTGATAGTGGAGTATTGAGGTCCCCTGCTATTATCACATTTCCTTCATGTGTTTCTCCAGGTTTGCCAGTAGTTGCCTCACATATTTTGCTGGCTCTACATTAGGTGCATAGATATTGACCAGGGTTAGTGTTTCTTGATCTAATGTTCCCCTGATCAGTAAGTAGTGACCCTCTTTGTCTCTGATCACTTTCTTGAGGTTGAATGCAATTTGGTCTGATATAAGAATTGCTGTCCCTGCTCTTTTTTGTTTTCCATTGGCCTGAATAATTACTTTCCATCCTTTTATTCTAAGCCTGTGCTTATCCTGCATCTGTAGGTGTGTTTCTTGCAGACAGCAGAAGTCCGGTTTATTTTTCCTAATCCAGTTCTCTACTATGTGTCTTTTAATTGGAGAGTTTAGTCCGTTAACATTTAGGGAGATTATTGAGAGAGAGGATTGTTGTGTAGTTGTGTTGTGTAGGGTGGTTTTTGTTACAATCGGGGGTTTGGATTGTGTAATTCGTCTTTGAGTAAGTCGTTTAGGATCGGTTTTGTTTGCACAAATAGTTCAAATTCGTTCTTGTTTGAGAATGTTTTTAGTCTATCCTCCCATATGAATGTAAGTTTTGCTGGGTATTGGACCCTAGGTTGGAAATTTCTTTCATTCAGTCGTTTAAATATGTCATTCCATTGTCTTCTTGCTTGAATTATTTCAAATGGGAGATCTGATTTGATTCTTATGTCCCTACCTTGGTACTTGAGGTTTCTTTTCTTCCTTATTGCTTTAAGGAGTTCTTCTTTCTCTTTGTTTTTTGCCAATTGGATTACCATGTGTCTTGGTGTTTGTTTATTGGGGTCTATCTTATTGAGAACTCTTTTTATTTCCTGTATTGGCATTGCAGTATCCTTCCAGAGGGTGAGGAAGTTCTCCGCTATTATCTCTCTGACTACTTGTTCTTCCCCTTTCCCTACTTCCTCCCCTTCTGGTATACCCACAATTCTTAGGTTGTTTCTTTTGTCCTTGTTCATTAGATACTGGACCTTTCCTTCCAGTGCTTTGCCTTTTATTTCTTTGTTGGTTTCTTGATCATTTTTTGTTTGCAGTTTTCCTTCGAGTTCTTCAATGTGTTTCTCCAATTCTGTGTTTCTGCTTGTAAGGCTTGTTACTTTGTCTGTTAATTCCTTCACTTCTTTTTGTATGGAATCTCTCATGTTCTTTAACATTTCTTCTTTAATTTGGCTGATTTGTTCATCCATAGATTTCTTATACTCGATAGCTAGGGTTTCTCTCATTCCTTTTATTAATTCTTGCATTTCCTTCCTCATGGCTGCTTTTAGGTCTTCATCGCGTGTATCTGTGCGTTTTGGTGGACTTGGAAGCTTGCAAGAGTTTGTCACCATATCTTCAGATATTAGTGATCTCCTTTATTTACGCATACTTCTTTGTATTTAATGGTGTGTTTTAGAGTGCTGTGCTTCTAATTATCACCTGTTTTGATCCCCTGTGGTGTGGGAGTTGGTTCCCTCCCTGAGGGTGGTTCTAGAGGGACTTTTGGGTGAACTCGCTGAGGTTTTGATCCTCCTGTACTCTTTATGTGGCCTGGTTAGTTGTTTTCCCCTTTTGTTGGCAGCTAGTACTGGCCCTTTCCTGACCACAGTGGTGGGGGGCATTGTTTCTCCTCTCCTTTTTCTCCTCTCCTCTACTACTTGGAAGTCAGTCTTCCTCTTAATTTCTGTCAGCAGGTGTAGTTCCGCTTCTGGCCACACTGGTTGCGGGCGCTGTTGAGCCTGACTCTCTGTTCCCTCCCTTATCTGGGGGTCAATGAAGCTCTGCTCCTCCGAGTTACCGCGGAAGAAATTCCCCCAGTCAAGCCCTCCCGGTAGCTGCTCTCAGCCCTAGGGGGGGTCTCCGGTCCACTCTGGGGCTCGGGGCTAGGTTGCTCTAGGTTACCTAAAGGTCCAGGGGGCAGGCCCAAGCTCACCTAGTCTATTCGTCCCACCTGTCCCAGCTGGGCAGGTGACTCCGGCCCACTAGGTACTAGGGAATGTCCTCCCCAGTCTACGCTCGGGTCAGGTGGGATGAACTCTGGGGCCTGGAAGTTGAGGCAACGGGTGGTGTGGTCTCTGTGCCAACCAGCTGGCCTCTGCAGTCTATGGGGGGGGGGGGGGGTCGCGCGCAGGGTGGCTGGCGGCTGCGGGTCG